>NC_056726.1:1761073981-1761251481 GCF_019279795.1 Protopterus annectens
TAACAGAGCTGGGTCAGACATGGCTTTGTAAATCAAGCAGAGATCGCCTCTAAGTAGGCGATATGAAACAGAGAACGGTTGGAGTTTTTTGAGTCGGTCCATACAGGACAAGTGTTTAAGGCCTAGGATCATCTTTGTGAGGTACTTTTGTGGCCTCTTCAGTTGTTGCAGGTGTCTAGTGAGGTACATGCCAAATGGGGCATTGTACTCGAAGATTGGCCTAATGTGGAAAGAATAGAGGGAGACAATGGCCTCTTTCTTCCTGGATGCAAAACCCTTGGTAATGAGATGTGCCACATAGAAGGACTTTCTGACCACAGTGGCAATGTGGTGGTCGAAGGAGAGGTTGCTGCCAACCTGTGTCCCCAGATCTCTTATAATGCCTTTAGTGTTCATTGGGCTCCCATCGATGTAGTAATTAGTGGGAACTGAGTTTTTCCCAAAGGGGATGACTACGCATTTTTTGGCATTAAGCTTAAGTCTATGATTTCGACACCAGTCATTGCTCTCAGTGAGGGCTTTCTGTAGGACGTCTGCATCACTTGGGGAGTTAATAATGGCTCCCAGCTTGCAGCCATCTGTGAACTTAGTCAACCAGAGTCCCTCTATGTTGGCCTGGACTTCTGAGAAGTAAATGCCAAACAGGAGAGAACCCAGGACTGATCCCTGTGTGACTCCACTCATGACTGGTCGGCAGTCTGACTTGGAGTCAACATTTTCCACCTCACCAATGTTGTTTCTACTCAACTAAGGCACTAGGTTCTATTCCTGATGCTCTTGGCATGCTTAATGGTAACCATTTGAAAAGTCAGGACCTACATGTGAACAAGTCCCGATATACAGAAACGGACTAGCTGAAAAAAGTACTTGTATTTACCAAGTTTGAGATGGCCATTTCTCAGAATATTCACTTTTCTATGAGGTATGGTGATCTTGGAGTTGGTATATATAAGTTCAGGGGTGGGGTTTAAAAGAGAAAGGCAATGTTCTAGATTCACTCTTCACCTCCTGCAGTTTCTGTCTTTTTTTTTTTGGGTCTATTTTCACTCAGCGTTATAAGTGCTGATAGTTGAACAGGGAGCTCGTGCCAACACAAAATACACTTATTGGTAATTGACTAACATAATATCCAACATACACAAATAACTGTTTCCAGAGGTGGTAAAGGATCACTAGTTTAGCTAATTCTCATTCTCAGTCATTCACAGAAGTAGAAACCTTGGGAATCAAACCTAGATTTAGATGAAGTGGTTTATTAAAAGTTCATTAACTACACAAATAGGACACATCATCAACTTGGATGGTTTGAGTTCACATAGTTTATTAAAAGTAATTTCTAGAGTTCATTTTGTATACAGACTTGAACAAGACACATAGCTAAGAAATTAGTGCAGAAATCCTCACAAATGTGTGCAAGAATAGTGTTTAGTTTTTTACATAAGACCCAAGTGATGTAGTAAGAATCAAACTCCAAAAACTGTTTGGAATTGACCAACTCAGTTCCACAACACAGAATCACAGTAATGATGATCTAATGTATTGTTCCCATTTGCTATAACAACATTAATTCCTCACTGCACAGTGTGCACTTACTCACATGTTCTGCATTAAACAACCTTGTGAGACAGCATTAACTATAATTATACTTGAAGTATACCTTGTAAAGCTATTTACCAACAAGTAGGAATCTTACAGCTAAGGTCATGGGTTTAACATGTATTACCTTCTGATCCTGCAGCTTTGTACATCAAAGAAACTGAAATCCTTCCTCGGCTGACAGAGGATGGTGGCAATGCAATCTGAAAATCGTAAAGAACATACATCAAGAATAGTCATCCTATTCATAGTTAGTGAAATAAAGGAACGGAGAAATGAATGAAAAATGGCTCTAGCTAAACATGGCTATTGCTAAAAGCAGTGTTCAAAGTGTGTGGAAATAATAAGCTTTGTATTTGTGCACTTCTTTTAGCCTTATAGAATCTTTTTCAAAAACATATTTTTACTTTTTAGTATAAAAAGTGGTAAAAATCAATTTAATTTCAAGCAAAGTACTGCAAATAACTGAGTGCAGTCTTCAGTTCCTGGGAAAAATCTAGACCCCATCACCATAAATTCAGTCATATTAAACAGTCTAAAATAATGAGAAGTTAAGCTGATTTTTGTGCTGTCAGCCAAATAACCTTTAATTTCTACTGTCACTCTTTTTAAATTATACTATAGCATAAAGTGTGGTTAGTACTACTATCTGACAGTGCAAAACACACCAAAGAAATGCAGGAACTAATGTAATTAATTTATCCGTTATCTGCACATCTCTGTCTTACCTGATTCTCTTCAGGCTCTTTTATGCACACCAGAGCTGTCCTGCAGTGCTGGCCCACCTCCTTTCTGTGTGTGTTTGTGTGTGACTGAGGTGGGGGAGCTGTCCTGCAGTGTTTTTCCCCCTCCTTTTTGTGTATGTATGTATGTATGTGAGTGAGGTGGGGGAGCTGTTCTGCAGTGTTGACCCACCTCCTTTCTGTGTGTGCATGTGTGTGAGTAAGGTGGGAGAGCTGTCCTGCACTGTTGGCCCACCTCCTTTCTGTGCGTGTATTTGTGTGAGTCAGGTAGGGTGAGGGTGGTCTCTACATCAAACATATTTTCATGTTTTTTAAAGGACAACTTGATTCTATTATTAAATGTTTAACTTCTCTGCCCTTTTTCTCCCTATTTATTGTCCCTGATATGAATAAACAACAACACAGCATTTAAAATATTTTAAATCTCCCTACTAGAACAATACCTTACTGTACTGCAGTGGTTTCACTTTCAAAAAAAAAATTATCCTGCCCTTGCTGCAGTCTTCAATTCATTGATGTCATCAAGGCCACTGAATACAGGTCGTTTTCTGGCCAGTTGCTTCCCCAAACTGACATCACCATGACTATCCTAAAAACCCACCCATGCTGTGATGTCACAGCTCCCTGGTCCTTCCTCTACCCATACAGAAAGTAAAGGCTAGAACAAGGAAACAGTACATAAGTCAAGTGTCCTGCTGTGAGTTGTCAATCTCAGTAGGTAACAGCTCAAATTACCCTCAGCACTTTGACAGCTAGGCAAGTTAGGTGTGAATGGGGATGGGAGATGAGTCATAGTAGTACAATTCTGGCTTCACAAAAAAGGAGTTTAGCCAGTCTAAAAAGAAGCAGCAGTAAAATGCACTTTGAAAGTCTGTTCTATGCCATTTGCACTCTTTGTGTTTTAAGTAGTCATAGAACAACATGAACTGTTACGTAAAACTAACTGACTGAAAGACAGCAGTGTATGCATGTAAAATCAATGCAGTGACAGGAGCTTTAGGAAGAAAGAGACCTGCATAATGCAACTTTTTACATATGAGCACTGCATCTTGGGATACCTAGAGCAGACTAAACAATCAGAATTATTCAAGATGCCAGACCCCATGTGGTCAAACTCAGAAATTATTTATAAAAATATTTAAAAACATGTAAATAGTCCCAGAGTGATATTAAAATGCAGGGAACACCACGCCATGATAAAATAAACATGTTTTTGAGTCTGTAGGTGTGGTACTCCTTTAAAGAAAACACTCTTCAGCTTCCACTTAAGCTCACCTACATCTTGTTGTTCCTCTTTTTCTTTAAGCACATTATTTTCTTGTTGAATTTATTTTATTGGATTTGGGCAAATAGTACATGTAACTTCACTGACATCAGATTAATTCATAGGATTATAGGAAATACAAGGCCTTTGAGTCTTGTGGTCATTGATTTACCAGTAGAAACATAATGCGTAATTACTGAATAGCAACAATGAAAACTGTTTTCACCTTCATTGAATAAATTACTGAATAAGAAATACTGAAAGCCATTTTCATTTAGAAAGCTCACATAAAGAAATGATGTACCCCATTGATTTTCTGAGTAATTTTGATTTGTTTTTAATGTAGTGTTGGAATATATGCTTACTCTTTTGCATTTCACCTCTTAGCACAATAGTTTTTTTTTTTTTTTTTTTGTAGAACAGTTCTGCAAATGAGGTGAGGGAATGTTTTCTTCTTTTCCTTTTTGTTTTAATTGTCAGGCTGTTTCCCGTTTCTCTGTGGTTGTGTGATCTGCAGTCAGTGTATTTAAGAAATGGGGTATGGGTTCAAAACCTTGCCACTGCAAAGACATTTTTTAATAATTATGTCTTCCATGTTATTTATGCTATGGTAGTGTTGTAAATGTAACTGACTGTAGTGATGTGGCATGAATCTCATTTAATAAAGTCCCTCTTCAGTGAGCTGAGGTCCAATGAGCCTGTTTAGATGAATGAGCTTCAACTAACATCATTTTTAACACGTTACTAATATGAGTAACTCAGAAGTCACAAAACCTCACAGTAAAACCAAGCATGTTTGATAAAACAAACTCTTAACATTGTAGCTTTCTGAAAGAAAATAGTTGAAACACCCTGGTTGAAATACAGTTTAAAAATATGATCCCTCCCTCCCTCTTGATACTTCTTGATTATCCCTATCCTTAAATTTGGCAATGATCCTCAACTATGTAAATCGTATAGGCCAATATCCTTATTAAACAATGACTAAAAAATCTTTATGTCTATATTTGTGGACAAAATAAAGGTTCAGAATTACTTCATAATGATCAAACAGGGTTTATTCATAAAAAGCACAATCATGATAATATCAAAAGAATATTAACATTAATAGAATTCTTAAACACAGAAAATGAAGAAGCTTTGTTGGTGAGTCTAGACACAGAAAAAGCATTTGACTCAGTAAACTGAGATTTTCCGTCTGAAACACTAAAAGCATTTTTGTTTCCAATATCTTTCATCTCCATGATAAAGGCTATTTATAAAGATAATTTGGCTAATGTCAAATTAGGCCCCTTTACTTCAAATCGCATCCCCATAACCAAAAGCACCAAACAAACTTGCCCTTTATCCCCAATATTATTTGCCCTTGTCATAGAAATAATAGCACCATCAATAAGAAATAATCAAGAAATCAAAGGCATTAATATTTATAACCAATACAGTTCTAAAATAGCACTATTTGCAGATAATATTCTTCTTACCTTACCTAAGTCAAACAAAGAATTATTAGAACTAGACATAACAATAAATAACTTTCAAAAAATTCCAGGCCTCTACTTTAATAAGCAAAAATCTAAACATCTTATTTTTAACAATAAAGGGAAAAGTGAACTAGTTAACCAAAGCATCACTGGAGTACAAGTTAATACACTAAATTACCTAGGGATAATCTTATGCAAAAAAAATATAAAAAAACAAGAGAAAGAAATTATGAAAACATAATTTCTCAGCTAAATACATACATAAGCAGCTAGAACAATATGTTTTTCTCATTCAAGGATAGACTGCAATTGTGAAAAATGAGACTCCTTCCCAAAATTGTATATTCTCTTCTGGCTTTAGACACCCATCCTGGGAAAAATTATATTAGACTCATAAATAAAACTTTCTAAAACTTTCTATGGTACCCAAACAAAAATAGGAGTGTGTATACACATCATACAGTGGATATAAAAAGTTTACACACTCCTGTTAACATGTCAGGTTTTTGTGATATAAAAAAATGAAACCACAATAAATCATTTTAAAACTTTTCCCACCTTTAATGTGACCCACCACCTGTAGAATTCAATTGAAGAACAAACAAATCTGTTAGGGGAAAAATATAAAAAATAAAAAATGCACAATACGCTGGTTGCATAAGTGTGCACACCCTTAAACTAATACTTTGTTATGTGTGCACACCCTTAAACTAATACTTTGTTGAAGCACCTTTTGATTTAATTACAGCATTCAGTCATCTTGGGTATACACCTGCCATCAATTAAAGACACTTTGATTAACCCTAAATAAAGTTCAGCTGTCCTAGTAGGATTTTCCTGACATTTACTCAGTTTTCTGCTGCAGCAAAAGCCATGGTTCGCACAGAGCTTACAAAGCATCAAAGGGATCTCATTGTTGAAAGGTATCAGTCAGGAGAAGGGTACAAAAAAATTTCCACAGCATTGGATAGTGAAGACAGTCATCAAAAAGTGGAGAAAATATGGGACAACAGTGACGTTGCAAAGAAATGGACATCCCTCCAAAATTGATGAAAAGACAAGACAAAACTGGTCAGGGAGGATGCCAAGAGACCTACAGCAACACTGAAGGAGCTGCAGGAATTTCTGGCAAGTACTGGTTGTGTAACAACAATCTCCCATATTCTCCATATGTCTGGACTATGGGGTAGGGTTGCAAGACAGAAGCCTTTTCTTACACAGAAAAACATCCAGGCCCGGCTAAAATTTGCAAAACAATACATCAAGTCTCCCAAACACATGTGGAAAAATGTGTTATGGTCTGATGAGACCAAGGTTGAACTTTTTGGCCACAATTCTAAAGGTACATTTGTTGCAAAAACAACACTTTGCATCACCAAAAGAACACCATCCCCACGGTGAAGCATGGTGGTGACAGTATCATGCTTTGGGGATACTTTTCTTCAGCTGGAACAGGGGCTTTAGTCAAGGTGGAGGTAATTATGAACAGTTCCAAATACCAGTCACTTTTGGTCCAAAACCTTCAGGCATCTGCTAGAAAGCTGAATATGAAGAGGAATTTCACCTTTCAACTTGACAATGGTCCCAAGCAGACAAACAAATCAAAAGAATGGCTTCACCAGAAGAAAATTAAAGTTTTAAAATGGCCCAGCCAGAGCCCAGACCTAAAGCCAATAGAAAATCTGTGGGGTGACCCGAAGAGGGCTATGCACAGGAGATGCCCTCGCAATCTGACAGATTTGGAGTGCTTTTGCAAGGAAGAGTGGGCAAATATTGCCAAGTCAAGATGTGCCATGCTGATAGACTCCTACTCAAGAAGACTGAATGCTGTAATTAAAGCAAAAGAAGCTTCAACAAAGTATTAGTTTAAGGGTGTGCACACACAACAAAGTATTCCTTTAAGGGTATGCACACTTATGCAACCAGCGTATTGTACATTTTTATTTTTTATATTTTTTCCCTAACAGATTTGTTTGTTTTTCAATTGAATTGTACAGGCTACAGGTCACATTAAAGGTGGAAAAAGTTTTGAAATTATTTATTGTGGTCTCATTTTTTTATATCACAAAACCTGGCATTTTAACGGGAGTGTGTCCTTTGGTAGTACCAGTTTAAGTGATATATTGTGAAGCTGACAGTAGATGACGATGTTGGTAGTTTATTTTTTTTTTATAATATGATTTTTATTACAATTTTTAGTATACAATGCAAATACAGGTAAAAGAAGAACAAACAATGGAAGAAAGAACTTTACATTCACTTACAATATTTGTTTGTTGTCAGGTACATTCAATAATAGACTTCAGGAAATATAATTAACATTTACTAAGCAAGATGCTTACAATTAAACATAAGATCATAAAAGGAAGTATTAGCAATTGCACAAACCAAATTATCCTGTAAGATAATATGTACCCGTATATCTAAACCTATTCTAATTAACTATATATATATATATATATATATATATATATATATATATATATATGTACACACGGATGTCATTGATAAAAGATAATTAACATAAAGAAATTGAGGATTACTATTACCATTAGGGGTATAGGGTATGATAATAAGTGTATATTATATCCCTTTATGGAATGACTGGATGTTAACATCCTCTTCTGGTCAGGTTGAAAAACAGAAAGTACAGCGTTTTAAGAGGAAGACTGTTTAAGTGAGGAAAAGAGAGAGGGAAAAAAGCAAAGAATAAGAAAGAAAAGGAATTTAAAATAAATGAGGGTATAGTTAAGAACTTCTATAAGGTTACTCCAGTGTTTCTGGAAGTACTTTATTTTCTTTTGGCTTATTGTAATTAGTTTGCTTGCCATAACATATATGGTAGCCATTGATTTAAACTCTTTCCAAGAGGTTTTAGATCTACCTAGCCAGTTGAGTGTAATATAGGTTTTGAGTAACGCACAAAGTATAACAATATGTTTAGACTCAGAGTTGTAGGATCTAGGAAATATGTTCAAAATTACCATTTCCCACAAAAGAGTGGACTTCATGTATCCCATTTTCTTGAGTTGTGCTCTCAAAGAGCACCAGAGCTTGTAGATGTTTTTACAGGACCAAAATATATGTAAAGCATCGGCTACTGAGTTGGGACAGATAGGGCATAGAGGTGAGATGTTTGAATTGATTTTACTCAGAAATAGAGGAGTATGATAGGCATTGTTGTTTATCATAAACTGAGTATAGATTAATTTTTTGAAGGGAGTTAGTTTTAGTGTTATATCAATCGCCTCAAGCTTTTGGTTCAGAGTTAATTCTTTGTTTTGGCTCTCCCATTACATGGAAAATAAAATTTTGTCATGTGATGTTTTATTTTTGTTATTAGTCTGTAAGCGTTTGAAAGCATTTTAGACCTTAACAGAAGCTGTGTTGTTAATTGCTGATAGATTTTGAATTCTAATGGAGTCACTTCGCTCTTGTCTGTAACTAGGGTTACTAGGTGTATTATTTGTTTGACGATTATATAATATCTTTTATTGACTGCCAAGGATGCTATAATTTCAAATGGGTGGTCTTTGATTTTATAAAATACAATGAAATAAATCTTCTTACTGCGTTGGTGAAACTGCCAAATAAAATAGTAGATACAGCAAAACAGTGACAGTATTATCACCAAGGCTAGCGCTGTTTACCAGGTACTTGCGAAAATCGAACTGGAAACACTGTCCACAAAAAAATGTATCAAATGTCCATTTAAAAGTTCTTTTAATGACTGCTGGTTTAAAAAGAAAGAAGTTAAAAGTCCCTTGTTAATGACAAACAATAAGCGCTTTCGAACAAATCTTCTTCAGATCGTAATGAGAAGTGGGACACACATTTACTTAAATATGAAGTTCTGATAATTGCCCAACCAATGCAGATCTATACATTTTAATTTAAACCAATCAGGTCTCATGCATTCTTGTCCTGTTTTGAATATTCAGGACCAATGGATGTCTTCTATTGTTAACACACCTCCAAGTCCATCTACGAGCGCATTTCCTATCTAAGATGTAAATTACTAAAAGTGTTAACCAATTGGGGTTCATAATTCTTGATTTTGACCAACCACAGTTGGCGTCTGGTGGAATAGTGTTTGAGCGTAACAGCCAATGTAATGTTTTTCACTTCCGTTCGGCAGAGCCAGATTCAGATGATTTTATAAAAGTCCCAAACTATACAATTCTTAATGAGAGAGAATTTGTCTATATTTAGCATGTTGTTGTTTAGTTTGAAGTTAGGATTTAAGTGTATTGGTTGGGCCGTCATTAAGGAATTTTTTAGGTCTAGAGATGTTATAAGCTTTTGGAACCCTGCAATATTTTTTATTAGTGTGGGGTGAATCTTAAAGTCTTTAAGAGTTTTGGTGTTTAGGAAAATGGTTGCTTTAGGATTAAGCTTGGATGCCATTAGGTGTGAATGGTAGATTTTTAACCATAGGGGATTCCAAGCTTTACTTAAAGGATCATAGTTAGTTATGTGTATAATACGGTTAGCATTTATTATATAATAGTATGTTAGAAAATCCGGAGGCACATGCCTCCCTTTTCTTTGGGAAGGGTTAGTTTAGAACAGCTGATCCTAGTATTCTTGGGGTACCATATAAATTTCCCTAGTATAGTTTCCATATTCGAGAAAAAGCTGTTACGAATGTTCTGGTTGAGTGCATAGAAATAAAAAAGAATCTTGGGGAGGATATTCATTTTTATAATAGCTGTCTTGGAAAGAAGGGGGAGATTCAAATTTTCCATCTTGATAGATCATCCATGATTTTAGACCATGTTTTATAGAGATTATTTTTAATTAATTCCTCTTGGGGGTGGGTGAAAGTTATGCCCAGATATTTGAGTGAATAGTTAACTTTGATCTTTGTTTCTGGTATGAAGAATTCTTTGTATCCAATGGAGTTTAGCGGGTAAATTATGGATTTATTTGGGTTGATAGCATAATTTGAAATTCTTGAAAACTTGTCGATGACGCTTAAGATTTTTTCCTAGATCAGTCATGGGAAATTCAAAGTAGATATTTAAATCATCTGCAAAGGCATTATACTTCACTGGAACTTTGGAGATGTAAACGGTGTGATGAAATGTTTTTTGACTTAATTTCAACAAAAGAACTTCAAGATAGAGGTTAAATAAGTAAGGTGAGAGTGGGCACCCCTGCCTTGTACCATTAATGATTTGAATTGGGTTTGAATTCTTTTTGTTAATATTTAGTGTGGTGGATGCTTTGTTATAGAGAGTTGTGACCATGTTGATATTTTTGTCAGGAAAGGCAAAACGCTTCATAGTCTTGAAAGGAAAGTGTAAGTTTACCCTATTGAATGCTTTTTGAATATCCACTGAGAGTGCATACTTGGGTGATTTTTCATTCACTGTCATATTGGTTATGGCTTCTATGGTTAAAGTATTGTCCCACACATGTCTATTATTCATGAATCCTAATTGGTCGTGGGATATGATGTGTGGTAGTACCTTTTTTTAATCTATATTCCAGAATTGATGACCGGATTTTCATGTCTAGACTGATTAAACCAATTGGACGGTAGTCGTTTGGGCTGAATTTAGTATCATTAGATTTTTGTATAAAAATAGTCTTGGAATTATTTATGTATAAATCGGAGCTGCCAAATTGGATTGTATAATTGTAAACTTTAAGTAAAAGGGGAGCTAAGAGATGCTTGAAGGCTTTATAAATTTCTGCAACATAGCCATCTGGACCCGGGGCTTTTCCTGGTTTCAGTTTGTTTATGACTAGAAGGATTTCATCAACAGATATAGGAGCCTTGAGAGACTGCCTGAGGGTATCATTTATTATTGGAAATTGTAAATCATCCAAGAAAAGGTCAGTGAAGGCCTCCCCATCAAGTAATTGAGGTCCATAAACTTCTTTATACACCTCTTCAAAGACATGAATGATTTCATTGTCTCTGAAAAAGGACTTGTCATTATGGTCAATTTGTTTTATTCTAGTAGGTGGGGGTGTAATATTTATTATCCTGGCTTGAAACCTTGAAGGGGTTTGGGCCCATCCAGCATATCTATGTAGGAATCTTAGTTCCGTGAGAGATTATTGTTTTAGGTGTACTTCATGAAGTTGTTTTTGCAGGGATATCATCTGCCTTTTGACATCAACAGAGAATTTAGCTTGCAGTTCTGACTCTAGTCTTTTTAGTTCGGCTTCTGATGACAATACCTGCAATTTAACCTGTTTTTTGATTAAAGATGCTTTTTGAATAAGGATACCTCTGAGCATAGCTTTAGCTGCAGCCCAGTGGGTGTCAAGGGGAATAGCTGAACTATAAAAGGCATTTGTTGTAAGGGATAACAATTCCTGGATTTCTTGACAGAGAGTCTTATTACTTAAAAAATTTGAGTTAAAGGACCAGTTAGATGGGATTTGTTCGTCCGAGTTTGGTCTGGAATTAATTATGTTAAGATTAATTTTGGCATGATCAGAAAAAGTTCCAGGTTCACAACTGTAAGTTATTTTATAAATTGAGAAACATGTTGAGATTAGAAAAATGTCTATCCTAGACCAGGATTTATGATAAGCTGAAAAAAATGTATATTTACTAACTGAGGGGTCTTTTCTGAAAGATTCAAACAGATCATACAGGTTAAAACCATCTATTATGTTACCTAGAAGGTTGGTAAGGGCTGCAGGTTGTTTATTAGCTTTATATGTCCTATCAAGCTCAAGTCTGTTAGACATGTTCCAATCCCCAACCAAGATCATTACATGGTTATGAAATTTTTCAAGGAGTAAGTAAATTTCATATAAGAAAGAGGACTGGTATAAGCAGGGTCCATAAACATTTAATATAAGGATTTCTTTATTGCAGAAGGGAATAGAGCATGTTATGTAGCACCATCTTCCATCAGGATCTCACCCACTTGATATTAATGAGCCTTTAAAAGAGTTTTTAAAAAATTATGGCTACTCCTTTAGAATCCGTACAGTTCCCAGCAGCTATTATTTGTTTAATCCATTTCTTTTTGACATCTTTTTCCCATTGTTATTTTGTCATGTGGGTTTCTTGAATAAGATTTATCTCGAAGGTAGATTTGTATATTATATGTAACTCTAGGTTCTTTTTCTTATTATTTTGTTTGTATATTATATGTAACTTTAGGTTCTTTTTCTTATTATTTTGTAACCCCTTGACATTCCATGATTCCAACGATATGATTGGGGAGTACCTTTGGTGATCCAACAGTTTATACTAAAGTTAGACATAGTGAAAGAAAAAGAGATGACTGAATTATAAAGGAAAATGTAACCAAGGTAGTAGTAGTCAAAAGTATTTTTAGATAGGTCAAACATAAAGTGATAGTAAGAGACATGACAACCCTCCTTCATACCTCCCCCCATGCTTATCCACATCCTACTATTATCTGAAAGAGATAAATAAAAAATATTTGCAAAACTAACTATTGTACAAAACATTTCAATTGTTCCAAGATCCATCTAAATACACACACTAAAACTTCCTGCTTTGTGTTGACTTTAGCTAATAAAGCAGAATGTAAGCATTCACGTGTACTAGCTCAATAAATGGAGGTAACAAAATCTTCTTAATAATGACAATTGCAGATTTTAAAGAAAGTTTTAAAAGCAGTCGTATTTCATAGTAGAATATTACTTTTTCCAGTACCTTTCCATAGAGAGAAATTATTGTAACATGACCTAGTTGTGGTTTCTGGGCATGAGGAAGAAAAGAGGGGGATCCTAGGATGGCTGTAGAACTTACAGCCACACTTCTTAAACAACACTTTGTGAGCTGTACAGTTTACAATTTGGCATTACTTACTGAGCAACATATAGGTGGTATATGATCACATGAAGCAAAAGGATAGCCCATTTTTACTACAATTTCATGTAACTGCCCTTATAATTTAATTGGAAGTTTACATAAACTGAGCTATATACAATAATCCCTTTATGGACGTGATTAAGCATGCATATGTATGAGCATTACCATTTGTGTGCGAATATAACTATATGAGCGCGTTTGTGCGTGTGTGTAAATAAGCGCCTGTATGTATATATGTAATTATGTATATATGTAAACGTCCAGTTATAAAACCGCACCTAAAACATACGCATCTATACCCACATAATTAAAACACAAATGTGTAGGTAAGATGAGATGAAGGGGGACAGCAGACATGCCACTGCTACATGTGGTATTGGCACAGAATAGCCAAGGATATTACACAATAAGTCTTGGAACTACAATTGTGGCAAACCAAGCAGTATTGAATGGATAAGGCAGGTAACTTATTGCAGACAAAAACTTGAGCAGTTACAACTAAAGAAAAGGCTAACACATCCTACTGTTTGTATATGTACACTACATGGTTCAAACAGTCTGTCTGATTTAGTGTTAATCTGGTCAATAGATAATCTTGTTGTTCGGTCAAGTATGAGGGTTAACTAGTAAGCAATGTAAACTGCGAGCATAATTGTCTTACATATAAATAAGATGGGCTGAACATGAAAATGGTTCAGGGCTGTAATGTGCTGCAACAATGAGAGAAATGTATTTCTTTAGGCACCTTTGTACGCATATCAAGAAGAAGTCTGCTGTCGTATGAAGAGTAACTCACATGTTAACTCCAGACAATTATGGCAGAGTGCATGAAATGAGATATGTTAAGCTTATTATAAGGAGGGGTTTTAGGTTAGTACTACTAGTCATTAATTATTAAACTAAGTGCACCTCTCAGCAAAATCTGCCAACCCCAAAATAAATTACAAGGATAAACCATAGTATAAATACATTGCAACAGCTTAGATACAATAAGAAAAAATGTGAATATAAGATCTACAGACAAAATGTAAATATAAAAGTTAAAGGCTTTTTCTCTTTTTTTTTCTTTCATCATTCCTTTCTCCTTTCCCCATTTCATTTTTCTTAACTTCCACCTTCTTTTATTCTAGTTTCAAATGTTCACATAACATATAAAAAATTGGGCAAAAAGCAAATACAGATACAATACTGTATATCAGTAGCTTAAAGACGTGTGGAACAATGCAGAACTGGGGAAGGATACCGTGCATTACCAAATATAAAATGCCTAGAACAAAAGAGTTTTATAAAATCAGTTATTTGCAGTATGACTGAGATAGTCAATCTATAGCCAGACAACCTTTTAAAGCTAATCATTAAAGAAATCTTCTGCAAGTTAGAACTCATGAGAATGGAGTACAGGGCAGCTGTTGATTTCTACTTACAGTAGTTTCTTTAGGCACTAAAGTTCAGGTAAATGGCTGAGGCTGCAGATAACTTCTTCTGTCCACGCTTGTGCTGAGTATGAAGGTGATGCAATGTTGTCTGGGAATTAAAATGGAAGCTCCTTTAAGGCATCCATCGCTTTTCCTCTTCTTTTCTTCCTCCCCCTTTTCTTTTTTTCATTTAGTTGCTTGAAGCTCTCCACAGAACTGCTCGAGAGGATCCAGAGATAAGGTGGAGTCGGCCTTGCATGATGTAACATGCAGAGCTCGTTTTTGCACTCTAACCTCTGTAAGCAGAGGTTCTTCCTGTAAGGAAGACCGGAAGATGATTTTTGCAGGTCAGGGGGCACTAAACGGCTGCATGGTTCGGCTTTGCAGCCTGCATATAGAACGCCGAGATGGAGAAAAGACAGGAATGGGCCTTACTGAAGCAGAATTCACAGCTGAAAAAGAGGTAAAAAAAAGATTCCACCTAAACCGCAAGGTTGCAGGAGAGTTACCATCACTATTTTACATCCATATGGAATTATATCCATTTCTGGAGCTTAAAACAGACATGTGAGTGCATCATTATGTTAAGATATTTATTTTTGTTTAGAATCCGGTCTATTTTAATAGTGTGTGTATCATTTTGTTGTTTGTTTACCCCAAGGTCGTCGGCACTTCACCAAATGCTTTGTGAAAGACAGATTTCGCTTCCTGAAGGTTTTTGATTGAATATGTGGTGTTTTGTGTTGAAAAGATAGTGTCGCTGGGTATTTCATCTGGAATTTAATGTTTTTGTTTATCAGGAACTTGCAGAAGGGTGAGAGAATTTGTCTGGACTGCTTTATGGGAAATGGTAAATCTTGGTCAATTGTGATTTTATTTCCTTTCCATGTTATAAACTTCTTTTTTTTTTGCAGACAACAATATTGATTGAGCATGGGAAGCATTTAATAATCTTGTGTAGACTTGTCTTGGTGCATCCAGAGACTGTGATTTTCTCAAAGCCCGATGTGTTCTCTCAATTGTAAATGACTGTGCCAGCTCTTTATTTTCTGTGAAAAGTTCAAAGATTTCCTTTGCAATGCTGGAGAGTTGTGGCTGTTCAATTTTCTCTGGTATACCTCTGATCAACACATTGTTGCATCTCACCCTTGCATCAAGATCCGTTATTTTTTGTTGCAAGTCTTTTATGGAAGTTTCATTTGTGGAGATGACTTTGTAGTTCCTGTATTTTTATTTCATTTCCCATAATTTTTGCTTCATTTTGGTCCAATCTATAAATAATTTGTTCCAAGTTATTTCCAAAAGAGGTTAGTTTTGAAGAGAAGGCTTGGATTTCAGACTGAAGTGGAGTTAATGCTGCTTTGAGTTCCTCCATAAGAAGGGGTTGTTCAGATTTATTTTTCAGGGATGCTTAGGAGCTTCCGATTGTATTTTGGATGTTTTTTGTCTTTTCGTAGATAGTTCTTTCTCTGGAGATGATATTAATGACAACCTAGTCTTTGAGGATTGTGACTCCATTTGTTACATCTTGATAGGATTTATTTTGTTTATTTGCTTGTGTAGGATCCTTGCAATGATGTCAGGCCCGAGCACATGTGGCCGGATAACCCACTACACCTCTGATGGAAAAAGGGATCAGCTAACCTTTCGGTGCTTTAAATCCAAAAAATTTTTCGACAGGTAAGTGTGATTTAGTTAGTTCTGTCTTGTAAGATCTTTTTTTTGTAGGTTTGGATGCAGCAGTAGCAGGTGATTTAAGCAGATTAATTGATGGTGATAAGAGCTTACAGGAGTTAGTGTTTCCTAGTAAGCGGCCATCTTGGAATCCCTGTGGGTAGTTTATTTAAGGCCAAGCTTAACGGAACAGCAGTGTTTGCAAGTTTGGCCTGCGACTGATGACAGTGTTGGGTTGTTCTTGTGGAGTCTGCACTTGCAGTGAAGTTAGGGCCGTAGGAATGAGCCATTCTTCACACAAAATGTGTCCTGAATGTAAGTTCCAAGGACTGCTGATAGATTTTAGCTGCTGTTTAATAGTTTATTACTATCAGCAGCTACAGGGTATGTGTGTATGCGTGCTCCTGTTTTACAAATAGGTTAGTTTTACTTAGTGTTATGTTTTATTCTGTTATTTTTTTATGTGAGCATTACTGTTCGGCAGTAGACCGGAGCTGCTGTTTGACATTTCTGAGTTATCGTAACAGCTCAAGTCATCCATCAGCTTAGGGATGGGCTAGCATTGTACAGTGGACTGCCTCACTGCATTCACATAGTGCATCTTAGAATCTATGTTTCATACGGAGTCCTTTGGGTTTAAGGAAATGCCACTGGAATGCTGTAAAGCTCTGTGGTGATTGTAATGTGCAGAATGATGGCTTATGTTTTGATGGGGTAAGTCTATGTTCTTTACTTGCTCCTGTGGTAATTCTTTTAATTTTGCCATTGCTAAATGTATGTTTGTAAGGAAAAGTCAATCTGTACTTAATTTTTACATTGTTAACATTTTCTGACCTCTTCTAAAGATTGCATTGGCTGTTGCATGGTGGCTTTAGAAAATTATAGTCTATAAAACTAGTAGACACTCAACTGTATACCTCTTTCCCAGTTGCCATATAGGTTCCATAATGACCATTCCTCCTCCTATCAAGAAACGAGGGGGGCCAAAACAGTCATCAGTTTACCATACTTTCACTCAGTCATAGGTAATAGCAACCCATACGCTCTTTCTGTATTAAAATGTTTGGTAAATCTAGACTGGCGCTCCATTTTGGTTTTAACTCACTTCCTTAAATAAATCTCAGGAAATGTGTACTCCAACTTCCTATTGTTGCATCCAGACCTTTTTGGCAAAATCAAGTTCTCAAATTCTAAATAAATGTAAATATCTCTGTTGCTACTAAAGTTACACAGATACTGTCAGCAGCATTTTCTTCATCCATCTATGAGTGTTCATATGTAGTTCTTTGTACTGATTAGTTAAGATATCGAGAGAAATATTTACATTAAGACAATATAAATAGGTGTATGAATAAGAATAAAACTTAATATATCTTTAGCTTTAATAGACAGAGGCAAAATATCAGTGCATATGTGCTACCAGTAAGAGTGAAAGGGAAGGTCTACAAGAGGGTAGTGAGACCAGCTATGTTATATGGGTTGGAGACAGTGGCATTGACAAAAAGGCAGAAGTTTGAGCTGGATGTGGCAGAGTTAAAGATGTTAAGATTTGCACTGGGTGTGACAAGGGTAGACAGGATTAGGAATAAGTATATTAGAGGGTCAGCCCAGGTTGGAAGGTTTGGAGACAAAGCCAGAGAGGCAAGATTACATTAGTTTGGGCATGTGCTGAGGAGGGATGCTGAGTATATTGGGAAAAAGATGCTAAGGATGAAGCTGCCAGGTAACAGGAAAAGAGGAAGGCCTAAGATAAGGTTTATGGATGTGGTGAGAGAGCACATGCAGGTGGTTGGTGTGGCAGAGCAAGATGCAGAGGACAGGAAGAAATGGAAACAGATGATCCGCTGTGGCGACCCCTAACGGGAACAGCCGAAAGAAGATGATGATGATGATGATGTGATGCCCATTATGTCTGCTTTAAGATGAAATATTTCAATAGCTTTTAAGTAGCATGGTTTTGGAATTATTAAAGTAAATATGAACACGCAAAATTTGATGCCTAAAGCCATCAGTAGGCTGTAACTAAAGAAACATCAGTAGGTGTCACTAAGTTTAAATGAGTTAACAAAATCTAAACAGCTTACACCTTCATCACTTTCTAATGCACCATATAGTTTGAAATTTCATTTTTTCCCTTTATCTTCTAGGTAAACCAGGTATTAATTTAGATATATGTTTTGTTTATATGTTTCAATTGTCTTTCATGAAACTTTCCCAGTTCTTTGTCTTAATGGCAGCATGGCATCAAATTTCTTGTGTAACAAGTCAGAATATTTTATTCATATTCAATGTTTTAGCATCACTAACCAACATGTCAAACAGATCCATTGGATCCTGCATAATCTCTTCCAAAGTAAGTCCAATTTCTTTCATATTTAGTCTTATTAATGTATTTTATCAATTTCAAGCTTCTTTTACTCTATCTGCCATTTTTTACATATCTTTTTTACCTTATCTTTAATTTTTAACTATATCTAATAACACAGGTGACACCCAGAACACACTTGATGGATTAAATCCGTACATGACATGAGAACAACTTGGAATCCTCTAAGGAGAGCTAGAACCTGTGGCTGGGGAAAGAGAAGTTTAGTCTGTTCTGTCAAACTGACCTCTAGGAGAAGAGAAAGGAATATAAAGTGAGTGAAGTGACTATAAGAAGAATCTCCCTGCTGATTCAGCGGCACTACTGATTTCCACCTGCTTCTTTTTAAGATTTTAGCTCAATGATTTGTACGCTTTGTGTAGGAGATTAGTGAGGGCGTGGACTGTGGGGTCATGTACAAAGGCATTAACTAGGAGCTACGCATGTGCAGATAGTTACTTCATTCCACAGAATGGAGCCACCCCTGTTTTTATTAAGGTCAGGATAGTGCACCATATAACCCAGACCACCCTTGCTTTACCACTGGTCCCCAAGGTCTGTCTTTGTTTTTAATATTATTTAATGCAGCAGAGTGGCTTTATAATGCCTCACAGCATCTGACTGCTTCTGCATATATTTTTATTAGATTTGGTGCATTTCGCAACAAATAAAAACTGCTCTACATAACTGTTGTACTAACAAATGACTGCTACTACTTTGTGTATCTACTTTCAGCTGGATCTTTTTATTTTTCCATCATCAAACAAGTACAGTAAATAAACATTTCTTTAACGGTTGCCAAAAGCGGCATTATCTGTTTTCCGTCTGTCTGTATTTGAAAGTGTTTGTCCTTTATTTGACAGCCTCTAGTGTACTATGTCCTTGAAAAGATCTCTCTAATGAGGAATCCAGTACTAATTTTACTTACCCAAGTTTATCACTTAAACATAAAACTTAGCATTACTGTGATAAATTCGCAGGGACATAATGCAAAACAAACAAAATATCTTGGAAGCTATACAACTGAGTAACTGCTGAATACCTGACACTCCACTGCCAGTCACAGCTAGGTTTGAACTGCTTTGACATATGCCCGATGTATGGTATGGCAAAGTGCTACACTGTTGTGGCAAAAGGCACAGACTCATTATTTAGGAAATAAATCAAACTGCTTACAAACTACTCCAGTTTCCTCCCAAAACGCATCACACTTTAATTAGTACAGAATCATTTTTCAAATTTCATTTTTATGTTTTCCAGTGTAATAAATTGTAATACCTTTGAAATAAGTGAACTATAATAATGAGCAACAACTTTCAAACTGACTTTGGGAACAGAATAAAGCAGAGCTCTGTCCTGAATGGTATAACTAATCTCTTGGGAGTGAGTTTAGTTGTTGACCTTCATAGCTGAAGATATCCGTTTGTTGTACTTTAGTGACTTGCAAGACAATAAACAATAGCACTCTTTTTCCTAAGTGTGTTGTAAACTCAGATTTACAGCAGAAACAGTATATAACAATGTGTAGCTTAGTTTATATTTAAAAATACAACTCAGCAAAATTAATTATTCTAATCATTTAAATCATTTGAAACTGACAACAGACATGCTGTGCTCGATGGGCCTAAACCATTACATTCCTACTCAAATACAGTTTGTTTGTTGTTTTCTTCTCGCCTGAGACTCTTTTCCTAATTATTTGTCTCAGGCTTAACACAATTAATACAACTTTAATTTTTCAAATAGATAGTGGTGTTATTGTCGTCTCACAGCAAGAGGTTCTCCGGTTCGATTCTCAGCTGGGTTCCTTCTGTGCAGAATCTGCATGTCCTCCATGTGTTGGCGTGGGTTTCCTCCGGGTACTCCAGTTTCCTCCCACATTCCAATGACATGTGTCTGGACCATTTCTCCCCAGGGCCTCCTTTGAAAATAGGCTCTGTCTTGGTCAACAAATGTTAAATAAATAAATAGTCCAGGAATACAAATGGTTTGTGATTGCCTGGGTAGTACAATTTATTTATCTGTTATTTATTTATTTGCATTTGTTTACTGGGAAATTCTGACTGGACACAGGTCCTTTTTCAGCGGAGGTCTGGGGAGAAAAGCTCCACACAAAAATATATCAACAACAGAGTTACATGACGAACAACTGTCATACATACAATAGCAAGCAATACAAGCAATAGTAACATAGACAATTGTTCTTAGCCAAAGCTTCTAGTCAGAGGCAGCCATGGTATAATTCTCTAAGTAGGTTAAAAGAATGTATAGGCAGTGACTAAATGACATTATAGCATAAAATGTCAACATATTCAAGATGGACACATACAGTCCTAGATGTGTGTCATGGTTACACCAAAATTATTCTGTTTTTCTGAGAACTTCACCTTAATTTCAACTGTGAAATAAGTTGTTTTTAAGTAGCAATCACCATTACTGTGTCCTCTCTTGATTTCACACAAAAATAAAAAGAAATAATAAGTACTGAGCAAAGGACAGACTGCCAAAAGTTGTACATGTCAAGGCTGTTTGCCCTAGAGTGAGTGGTACCTTGCCCTTTTGGAGTTCTGACTGAAAAGGTGCAGAGGAATCAGTTTAGTTATATAGTTAATGGTATGCACAGATTTCAAATGCAAAATGATGAAAACGGTTAATTGTTAAATCAGTGTATTTGACTGGTAAAATTGTATTCCAGTGCCAAAGTTCATGTTGCTGTACAGTCTGTAGCAAAGAATGAAGTATTCCCAACATTATTTATACTTTTCACTATCTGTTTCATTTAGTGCATTATTTAATATACATTCAAAAGCTGATGTTTAGCTAACAGTAGTGCATTTCATGGTAAAATTACATTTAAAGAAAGCTGAGTTGTTGTTTCTGGTTGTACTTCTTAATCTTTGGAATTTTCCAGTGTCACAAGGCTTTTTAGAAGGGAAGATTTATAGGTCAGACATGAAATATTAGAGATTCTCTTTAACTGCATTCATTTTGAAAGTCTAGTATATATTGTTCTTTTTTGCATTAGAATTTAGTATGCATTTATATGCACATGTTTGTGTGTGTGTGTATATGTATACATGTACATAAATAGACAGACAGATATATAGATTGACAGACAGACAGATAGATAGAAGTAGAAAGTAAACAGGAGAGGAAGGAAAGACCAAGGACTGGATTCCAAAAGTAAGTGAAGGAGCCCTGTGACTCTGCCACTAAACTCATCTATGTCTTTGCTCAACAAGGCTAACAGGTCTAGAGTAATCTACACGGCACACACAAGTATTTATTTAGCTAATAAGCATGCTTTTTTTGAGCTGTAAGGTGGCTTACTACCATCAACAAGACACAGGGTTGATTTTATAATGGAGGTGCAGGCTTAAAGTTAGCTTTGCATGTGGTAGGCTTGTAAAATATGTGTAACTCCAGAGAATTTTCTATTTCAGTATTATTAGCTGTGGCAAGGCAACATTCCAAGCCACTGTGTGCCTAGTACACCACAACATGTCAGCATACCCAATACTACAGCTCCATGTGCAATGCCCAACCATTCAGCACCGAGAGCTTAGTTTTTGAATTACAGTTAAAACCCATTTTCTGAATCACAATTCAAAGTCTTAGCTTACTCTTAGCTACAACTATCCTTTTGCAGGTAAGGATAAGCATTTCTGAATTTAAACTACAGATGCTTATTACCTGATGTTTGACAGGATGACACTAATCTGTAGGATAAACTGTGAAACCACTATCTTGAGTCAAAACAAACCAAACTACATAAAAATAAGTTCTCTACAACAGATACCATATGAGACCATAGTCTGGCAGAGTGTAAAAAGTCCCTGTGCTTTCAGTACACAAGTCTTGCAGTGCTTGAAGGCTTTGAAGATTGTGCTTTATATACATTTAATAAAACAAAACTGCTACAGTTAATGAATTTCAAGTATTTATTATTACTGCATGTCTTTTTTAATAATATTATGTACTAGTGCAACACCTTAGTTTGTCTCATGCCTTGGCCACTATGTCTTGGATTACTATATTACATACTAGCTAATTTCTAACTGACCCTGTAACTTAACCACCTCACTCATCTGCATCCATCATCAACCCCCTTTTTCCCAATTTTGCACTTGGGGTCGGGTGACCGTCATCATCCCTGAAACACGGAGATAGTGATTAAAGGGCTCTACACAGTAATCAGAAAAATAAGACAGATTTAGGTAAGCAGGAAATGCTTAAGGTTAGTAACCTGATGAGATTAATCCCCTGCAGCAGAAGTCTGCATATTACTAATAACACAATGTATAATGTTCCCAAAATGGGTCACATTTGGAATATTTATGTATGTACATTACTTTCTGTTTCTAATGTCTATACTGAGTTATGCTTGGCAGCTTTTCACTCCAGGGCTCTAATCAAAGCAGACTGTACTTGGGTCTACTTTGAGTGCCAGAGTCTGACACACTTGAAGAATGCTGCCTCTCAGCACAAGACTCTGGCATCCTGTAGTGTGCACAAATGTCTATTGCTTGCATTTGACGTTGACTGCATACTTGGGTGATTTGCAAAAGCCATGCAGAGAGAGTAAAGCTGCCACACCTTGTCCAAAAATAGCAGTCAAACTCAGGCAGGTTAAGTGAGACAGCTGTAGAGAGAGAGTGGACGGAGTGGAGCGGGAGAGTTCAGGTTAGGATGTCATGCAATGACTGGGAGAGGGATTTTCTTACACTAGTCTCACATACAGTATTCAATATATTTAACAATAGAATTCAAAACAGGAAATTTATGTAAGGTTCTCACAGTAAAGGGTAATCTTTTTAGTATCTGTTCTGGACTCATTCCAAACTGTTACAGGTAAACACAGGTGTATGCATCAGCTTCAGCAGCAAATTTCCAGCAGATCCACCTGAGCCATCCCTTGACTTCAGTCCTTATGTCAACAGATGTAAAAGAATAGGCTGTAATGTTCATGTTCCTCAGTTATTTCACTACTAAAAGTTCATCTTATATCCTTATGATCATCAGGTTTCAGCAAACTAAAGGACGTGACACAGGTCAACCTTAAACACAAACTTCCCAAATAAATCTCCAGAAGGCCAGGAGAGGACCAGATCAGTAGGAAAGCCAATTGATCTAAATCAAGAGACACTGTTAAGATTAAATATTATGGTGAATATCTCATATAACACCCATCTTAATTCAAGTGTCTCTTGCAGTAAGTTAACACTACATAGACAGATTTCCGAGTGACAAGGAATGTACAAATGAGCAGCAAAAAAAAAAAAAAAAGGAAAACAAAGACACTGAACATCCTCAAAAATGACTTGCAACATGTTAGAATTTATAATGCCTGATAAATGTATGCAACATCAAATTAAGTAACCACTGTACAAATGTTCTTTCATTCCCTTTGGGTATAATCTGGATTGACAAACAACCGTTATCTGTCAAAACTGGAATATGAGCACTGTTCATTAATTACTTATCTAATAAAATAAGTATCTAAAGTTCCTAGGCTGTTACTAAGCAGACAGTCCAGAAGACCATTAAAGGGCCTAGCCCAAATTGCCAATTGTCTCACAACAAATGATAAGGTCACACAAGCATGCAAATGAAGGCTGAGGAAATGAAAGGCTGCACTACAGGAAGCACCTCATTAATGGCTCATTGCCTTAGTCGTCTTCATCAAATGCCAGACAACATTGAGTGAGATGGCTTGTTTACCCTGGTAGTGAACTGATCACAGCAGTCCAATTTAAGGCATATCTGAGGTACAGCTCAACGTCTATTATCTTTGCTCTGACATGTTCATCTCAACACAGCACAGACACACTTTTTTTTAACTTACCCATGAAATAGCTTTTATGACTTTTGTAATCAAAGTCTTGTATCATAATGCTTGTAATCTCTGTCCTCTATGTTATATAGCTGTTGTTACATCAATATTAGGTTAGTTCTTCACAGATCAACAGATTGCAGAAAAAATAGTAATAATAATAATAATAATACTGACACGAAACTCCACACCTTGGTACATATTATGTTTATATACAGTATATCCAAGCATAGGTCCAACAATGAATACAGGAACTAGCCAAGGAGAAACAGCAGTTGGGAAGAGAAGGTATGAGTAATTAGATGATGTCGCCCATCTGCTAGATTCTTGCAAAAAGAGGTTGAATGTAGTTTGGGTTACAGATATGGCATGTAACTGTACCTCATTAAAGTGCAAGATGAGCCACTGCTGTAGTATAATGTGTCTCAGAAAAGGCTTATTATATTTGTAACACATAAGTTGTTTACTTCTCGAATCACATAGTAAGCCCTTCTTTGGGCA
Source organism: Protopterus annectens (assembly GCF_019279795.1). Taxonomy (NCBI): domain Eukaryota; kingdom Metazoa; phylum Chordata; order Ceratodontiformes; family Protopteridae; genus Protopterus; species Protopterus annectens. The sequence continues at coordinate 1,761,098,670 of NC_056726.1, forward strand.
TCCTCTATGCTTTAGAAACTGACATGAAGACCTAAGTGTATTTGGAATGTAACATTTCTCTACAGAGTCATAGCAGCTTCATCTAGTGTCCTGTGCCAGTCCCACAAAGTTGCTCCCCACTCCCTCAGCTCTTCCAATGAAGGGCAAAAAAAGAGTATTTTGCATACAAAACTGCAGGCTTCAGCAGTACAGTACCCAGTCCACAATCAGCCTTCCCCCAACAGCTCTTTAAGTGAAGAACAAAAAAAAAGTCCTCTCCTTCTACTGGTACACTACTGAGGTAGCTAGATACACCCCCCCCCCCTAGCCCTAGGAACCATTCAGGTCTCATTTGTAAGCCCTGCACCTGATCCTTCTCCTTACTCACATTTTAGTTAATAAAAAAGTAATATTTTAAATTGTAACAAACCGCTTGCCACAAATTTAGCAAGAAGTTGCTTCAGTTTATACCCCACATAAAGTACTACAGTGCTCAAGATTTAGTAAAAAAATGTTTTAAATTGCAGAAAACTGGTGCTACAATTCAGCAAGCAGTTACTATTGTTTAGACCGCAAAGGGGAGTGCTACAACACTCAGGTTTGACTGTAAATGCCATGACAGATTTTAAAAGCTGGTCTGCATTAATGAGCGGTTAGGACCAGATGACAGTGAAGCCTAACATTTTGCACCTGGGGTAGTTGCCTCCTTCACTCCACCCTAGCTACGCTTGTTTTCTGTCTCACCTTTTTTTATTTCTTCAAATAGTTTTTTTAACACTGTGAAATGAATGGACCCCAGTCCTGAGTCTGACTGTCATAAAACTTAACTAATTAGTACTGCTTTAGTCTTTAGTCATGTACCTAGAACTACCTCACTCTGTAGTTTATATGGAGTTAACCTGTTTTGGTAGCATATTATGGACAGCACAGTGGTGCAGCAGTAGCACTTCTGCCTCACAGCAAGAGAATCTTCGGTTCAATTTTTGACTGGGATACCTTCTTTGTCGAGTTTTCATGTCCTCCCTGCATTTCTGTGGGTTTTCTCTGGGTACTCTGGTTTCCTCTCATGTTACAAAAACATGCATTTGGAGCGTTTCTCCCTGGGCCTCAGCTGAAAATTGGCTTCTTTCCAAGTCAGACTTTCCCAATAAACAAATGCTAAATATTAACAATAATAATATTATAGCATGCTTGAAAATGATATTTTATTAGCCCTGTTGCTCACACTATTATTGGAACTATCTGATGTCTTTATCGTACATTACTGTAGTTTCTGCTTGCATAGTCTGGAATTTTATACATTCTAAGTATCCCCCAGTGAGGAAGACACTATAATCATTAGATATAGTTTTTTCAATGAGTAATGTTTCTTCTGTCATTTCTTCTTTGCCTAAAATATCTGGTTTTCTTCCTTCCACTTTCTTAACTGTTGGTATAGGATGATCTCATGTTTGTTTTCAGTAATTCTTTTTTGGTTCATGGTTCCAGTGCTTCTCAGCTATCTGTGGTATAGCAGAAAAGTTACTTATGTAAGTCAAGTCAAGGCAGAAATTGGGATGCATGAGAGTGAAAGGAACTCTGAATGAGGGTAGAATCAGGCCCAGATTTATTTTTCATAAATCAAACAATAACAGAAGCTTTTTGTGTCTCTATATAAACCTTTATCCTCTATGCCTGTCAAACATCAAGCCTTCTTAATTCTCCTCAATTAGCCTTCAATCCATTCATCCCTCTGCTACTGGGGAGTTCCCAGTACAAAGGTAAAACAAGGCAGGAGAACCTATTATAAAAATCACTAATACAGTATAAGGCATTACATGCTCTCCTAATGTGGGCCATTTCTAACATTAACTGTAGGACACATCTGACTAGTAGACAGTAAAATAGGGTATTTAGCGGGCTTTCAGAGAGGCAAGTAGTAAGCAACAAAACAAGTGAAATCCACACATACTTACAAAGTTTAAATGGTGATGTTGCTTATGTGTAGTAACCAGGAGCAACACGTTTGTGTAGTCTGGCTTTATGAATAGGACAGAAAGTTCATGCCTAGTCCTATTAGTGTTTAATAACAAAAAAGAAATCTGAAAAGTTTTATTGCTATGTTACCCTAAGAAATGTAATGCAAGTAAGAAAGTTCTTCTTATAATATTGCAAAACATAAGAATCTAATTTTAACCTTAAAATTCCAGCCTTAATCTTAAAATCCTATTCCTCATCATAACCATAACCAGCTTAATCCTAACCCCAAAACTCTAATTCTTAACCCAAACCTTAAGTTGCTAACACTAATGCTAAAACTTTAACCGTAACCCTGACACTAAAACTCTAACCTTAGTCCTAAACCCCCAAGGCACCTTTAATGTCTTTTTTTTCAAGTGTACCTTATCACTGGCCTACAGGCACAAGTGTAACATTTACCAGCATAATTAGTAACTTTACTTCTTGGACAGAGTGCTCCCCTCCCCAGTAGCTATCCACTAAAGAGCCTAGTGTTATTCTCACATTCTGATGGGAAGTGAGGCTTTTCCTTTTGGCTTACACTTAATCACACAACCCCCCACCCCTGCCATGCATGGACAGGAAAGTTATACGTGCAGTTCATGAGCCCATGCTACTGCATGCACACTTGCAACTGTGAGCTATATGCCTATGCTTTCTACTCACTTTTGTCTGCCCGAGATAGTGCTACAAGCCTCCACCAGGGGGTCACAGTGAAGGAAGAACACAACCCTGCACCATGAGATGGATAAACCAGTACTTAAGTTGTCTAGTCCTAGTGAACCCCACCTAACTTCTCCAGTATCCACATCTGATATACTCAAACTCAGTCAGGAATCCACTGCTGTATATCATGAAGCCAAGTAAATGTTTAGTCATAACAAAATATTGTACTTGGCCTCAACAAATCAAGTTACTGCAATATTTGCCAAAAGCATACTTGCCCTACTGAAGGAATCAGGATTTTTGGATCTGTACACCAGCTTCAACAGTTTGGTGTCCTCTACCTACTGTCAACCATATAAAGTCAATACAAAACAACAAGGCATTTCAAAACAAAACAAAAAAATATGCCATCTGACAAAATACATCTACATAAAACAAGATAAATGACCCAATTTTTTTAAAATTTAAATTGGAGCACATTTCATTACAAAAATAAATTATTTTTTGAAAGCTATAAACCATGGTATATCTGGCATATATCTAGCTGGGTCTACCTGATAACACCGACATGCCAAAACACCGACAACTAAATAATCGACATGAAAAAAACGACAAAAAAAGAAAGTTCAAAAACATGAAACTTCACATGCCCGACAAACCAAAATCCCGACAATCAACAAAACAAATACCTTTCCCGAAATACACACACACAACACAAGCACACCAAAAACCTTACAAACCTACACTAAACCTTACATACACAACTATCTATGCACTAACCTTAACCCAAACCTTAACCCTAAGGTCCGTCACTATCGCACACTTATCTTACCCGCACCCTAACCCTAACTCACATAATCCACCCCTAACCCTTAACTCTGTCACTATCACACACTTACCTTACCTGCACCCTAACCCTAACTCACTTAATCCGCCCCTAACCCTTAACTCTGTCACTATCACACACTTACCTTACCTGCACCCTAACCCTAACTCACTTAATCCGCCCCTAACCCTCAAGTCCGTCACTATCACACACTTACCTGACCCGCACCCTACCCTAACGTCCGTCACTATCACACACTTACCTTACCCACACTCTGACCCTAATGTCCGTCCCTATTGCACACTTACCTTAACATGTCGGTGTTCTCAGCATCGGGATTCTCAACTGTCGGTCTTCTCCGTTGTCGATCTTCCGGTGTCTGTGTTCTCGTCATCGGCGTTGTGCACTGTTGGCGTTTTCAGGTACACCGATCTAGCTACACTCAAAATTGTCCCTTTGTTTTGTGGTGTTGAGTACAGTGTTATTGACAGAAAAGAATTGGTTATTTTGGTTATCTGAACAGAGTTTGGCAGATGTGTAGATCTGTACATTATAAGTGAAAACCATATTTGCTAATATTCCATGAATACTTCCTTACCCTGGGCTGCAGGTTACACCAAAATGGCTGTGTATTGCTCCAGTCCCAGAAATCTAATGGCTGCTCAACTTCACCAAGGAAAACATTCCGTCCAAGGTTGTCATGGTGCCACACTGATATATTGAGGGTTCGGCTCTGGAGCTCCGACTTGTCAATTTTGTACTTCAAACACAACAAAAGGAAAGTTAATTAGTACTGGTAGACTTTATTGTAATGCAGCTGTTTAGCATAAAGTAATGATATTGTGTACCACTTTCATTGGGTTTGTGGATTAATCTTTATGTTTCATTGATTTAATAGACATGACACAGAAATGGTAAAGGCTCAAAATCATTGGAAAAAACTGCTTTCAGTTATTAGTCTTGAACAGAAATAAACATACAGAGACACACTGTCAGCTTGAAATACCATGTAGCACTGCTGTCTTATTAAGGTATTTATTTGCAGTTTGTGTATCGCTTCAGCAGTGGAATAGCCATTCAACAAAATAATAACATAGACCCCCCCCCCCCAAGTCATGGTTGTGTCCATAGCAATGATACATGTTGACAAAAGAACCTGAGATCTAACTGCACAAGGATGCACAGTTCCAGTTCTGAGTTTGCTAACTCCATGCACAGTGATATTTATTCCATGCAGTGGCTGGCAATCTGAACAATAACAGCCTCTTTTATGCTGTCCTTGTCTTATACATACACTGCTTCAGCAGCAGAAAAGGATCATATGTAAATGAGTAAGGCATCTTTATGATTTGCAGACAAGTTAGGGGCAGTCAGAAAACTCTGATGAGTCTCCCATGAACAGTCGCTAGAAAGTACCAAAATAGTTGCAATGCTTTGGTTTAAGTCAATGTAAGCAATTCTGCAGCACGTAAAAAGTGATACAGTAGAATATGCAGCAAAAATGCAGGTAGAAAATGTGGCTCATCAGATATTTTTTATTTTATTTGTTTATGTATTTTGCATTTGAAATGAGAACGTGTGTTCAAATAATTTATTACATGAGGCATGGAGTGTAAAGTGTACAATGTGGCCTTATTTTTTTTCTAAGTGCACTATAAATGTATTTACTTTATTATATGAAACCTGCCTTTGCCTCTTCCCTTCTTCTACTTCCACCTTTCCTTCCTCCATACTTTACTATCTTCTAAACCTTCACCTTTGCTCCTTGATAAATAATCCACTTCTGTACCCTTGTGTAAATGTATTGTCAATTGATATTTTTAGACACAGCTGCATTGCTTCTTTCTGTATGAATAATTATGTTGTACTGTCAGTCAGATTTATTCACAGGTGCATTGCCTTTCTTTCTTTGTCAAAAACTCTGTACACTGTTTAAATTGTTATAATTGCTCTTTGAGTTTTTATCAAATTGTATGTATTGTATACATCACTGTGGAGCTTTTCTCCCCAGGCCTCCACAGAAAATGGGCACTTTTTGGCCTAGTGGACCTTCCTGGTAAACAAATGTGATAACTAAATAAATAAATATGAGATACTCTGGGAAGTGCTAAATTAGCTTAATTAGCACTGAAAAAGGCTTTGCCGAAACTGGTATGCTGGTGTGGTTTATTGGTATTGCAACATTTCCTTAATAAAGGATTTTTTACACTGCTGTTTGGTGCTGGCCATTGTTTCTTTTTGTATTTTACTTTTTGGCCATGCACAGTTGCCGTACTTCTGTGCCATTTTGACTGTGTAGCAATGAGAAAGACCTCATTACTGAATCACACACAAACCCACACTAGCATTGTCAGGCCTGATGGTAATAGTGTTCTTTCTAGAGACCCATGCATCATGTAGGCAAAGGCATCCTCTACTCTATCCCTGAGACATACACACATTCAGACTCTCAATTCCCAAACTAACCCCTCAGTCTGACTATCCAAGCAGATGCACGCTCATACAAACATACATAATCATTCATGCAACTTCATTTATGTCTGTACAGATACACAGAAATATGTCTACAGAAATACATATACAAAATTACACCCCCACCTGTATGTCTTCCTTGAATTTACCTGTACCAAGAGTGCTACCACTTTTTCCTCCATCTGTGAAATTTTACATGGCCAACTGATTCTCTGAATCACTTAGCCATTCCAATCAGGAACCACCATTTTTAGGCTAATCAGCATTAGCCTCTTCATTGGACTGCAGCATTATCTTGCAGATCTACCCCAAGATCATCCTCCATGTTGAAGCCCTCACAAGCAGAAATCCTCAACATTAGGGCAGTCTGGACTTCCAAGATGGCTGCACACTGATCAACAGCTTAATTTCAGCTCTCCAAATGTGAGGAAAAACAAACTGAGAGATAAGGGCCAGTAACTCTGCTAGATTTAGTAAACCCAGTTACTGGCTAGTAAGTACACTGCCTAGATGCCAACAAAGAAAAAATTTACAGAGCCTGAAAGAATAGCAAGTAGAAAATGTGAAGAGAAAACACTAACTGGGAAGAATCTTGCAGCTGTTCTGCAAAAAGCAGTTCATGCTCCAGCTTTGATGTAAGATGTGGCTTCCAGTAATCTAGAGGAAAAAATAAATCAACTCAAACAGCAAAATGCTGGAAAAAGTAGAAGATACTTTAACAGCTATTCAGAAGAACTGATAAAACTGCAAATATCAGAGGTCAAAATAATGAAAAGGCTGGCTGATTATGAGACTGTTCAAGAACAGCTGTTAAAAAAGATGGTAGAGTTAGGATAGAGCACACAGGGGAAACCTGAGATTTTCCTGTTGTACCAGGGAAACTGGAAGGAACACACTGTATTAATTTTATGAAAGCACAAATAAGCAACTGGACTTGTATTCCACAGCAAGATTTGTTTTGAAAGGCACATCTTGGATACACTCTAAACCTGGCCATGAGAAAACAGCTAAGATCTATATTAATAAAGTTGCAATCATACCAACAGAAAGAGTTGAGCCTGAAAAAACACACGCAGAAGGATAAAATATTAAAAACTGGAAACAGTAGAGTGGTTGTGAAAAATTATTATTCACTACACCAGGCAGAAGACAAATAAATTTATCCAGGCAATCGAGGAATGTCAAGAGGCAGGTGTGAGATTCAAGCTGTTGTATCCATCTGTCTTCAGAATATTTTTTCCTGAAGGATCAAAGTCATTTTTGATGCAGAACATGATAAGGAGGAAATACAAAAGTTTGTCCAACAAAAAGGTGAGTCAACAAAAAAAAGGTACTCTGCTTCTTATTCTTCTGATAATAAAACTTAGAGAGACTTTGCCAGTGAAACTGTTTCCAAAGTTCCAAAGGAAAAAGCATAGGATTTGACTATAAGAATAAGGAGTTATTTGGACTTGAACCAGAGTCTGGGGTTTAGTAAACAGGAGGAAGTCCAGCAGCATTGAAATTAGTGAATAAATGTGAGATCATAAAGCATCAAATCACATTTGTGAAATATGGCTTTGTAAGAAAAAGTTGAAAGATTGGACTTTTATTCTCTGTTAGACTTGTGGGGGATTGAAAAGCATATATCCTCTTCATGTCATTAATGTTTGGAAGGACACTAAAAGGAAGGGAAAAATGTAACTCTAAGCAAATTTTTTTTTGTTCTTAACATTATTTGTAATAAAACATTTCTTGATGTAAATTTCATATTACGTAGTAAAGCACTTTCAGATGTTGCTGTAGATCATAAAGACATTTAAGTTAATATGCTGTAATCTTGGATTGTTGATGTGGGGAATGGGGTGTAAAAGTGCATTGATTATAATATATGTAGAGTTGATATGTTTTCTCTTATATTTCATAGGTTAATGTCTAGATTAAGGCCCTTGGCTTAATCTAATAACATTTTTTGTCTAAGCAAGTAAATAAGAAATCACTGAATGCAATGAAACGTTTTCCTTTAGGAAATATATGTTCAGTTTGAGAAGCCTACAGTTGATGGCAACTGTACATTTTGTTCGTTGGCTTTCATGGAAACAAGCTGATTGGTATACAATAAAAGCCAGATCACTTTTTTGGCTAAAATTAATGTTGTCCTAAACTATACAAGCTGTTTATCACATCTGGGTAGTCAATAAAGATAAGATAAGAATAGAAAGCAATTAGTGCAAGTAGGAACACGGGCTGTAATATGCATCTTAGTGTGGATAACCTTAATTTTATCTTAGGATATGCATTTGTGTGCAGCTGTTGATTTAGGACAATTGTTTTAATAAGGAGGGTAAAACATTATTTGAATATGTCGCACAAAAATGAGTCAGCTAACCAGGAAGTAACACAAGCTGGTAACACCGGTGTAGCAAGAACGGAACCTCTACAGCAGTATAGAGTTGTTAAAAACTTTTAGTTTTATTCACCAAAAAAATTCGCCCACTGGTAACAACAAGAGACAAACACACCAAGTAAACGTGAAACGCTGCATGCGTTTTTCGTTCCCCTTAGTAGTTGAACTTCTTCAGACAAGAAACTGTGTACAAATGCATCTTTTAAATACGTACATGTGCTAGCAATTATTACAATTAATTTACTAATAATGCTTTAAAGTGCTAGTGCCCCAAATATAATTATAATTTCATAGTTTACAAATTTATAAAAATAATGTTTAAAAACAAATCATTAAAAAGTCATGAAAACCTAGTCATGAAAAACAGACTATAAAAACCAAATTATAAACATCAAATTGTAAAAACTTATACAAGGTTCTGGCTATTTACTTGATTTTTTGCAATATGTTTCACTGTGCTTTAAGGGTAACTATATATGTATTATCTAATAATGGGTTTTTTTTTTTTTTTTAATAGAGTGTCTGACCCTAAGGAGAAAAAAAAAAAAAAAAAAAAATTTAGAAAAAAATTTAGAAGAAGTGATATAGGTTCAAATGGAGATCATGACAAAAAACAACTGTATAAAAGATTAGCCTGCCAAGCATTAGTGAGCGCATGTAACATGTCATAAATAATAGGTATGAATAACAGCTTATCATAATGACTATAGTATTTATATCATTATGGAATGTTAATGGTCTCACAGGTATTGACAAAAAGTAAAGAATATTGAATTATATTAAGAAATGCAGCATACAAACAGCAATGCTACAGGAGACACAATTGGAAATAAATGACCATGGAAATTGATAAAGAAAGGATTTCAGGAGGATATTCAGCAGAGTATTAGGGACAGAGTAAAACGAGTACTTATCCTAACTACTAGAGGAGCTCCAATAGTGACAGTAAAGGAAAAAAATGATAATAATGACAGATTTGTGGTAGTAGGGGAATACTGGCAAGGGACAAGATTATGTTGGCATGTATTTATATTCCACATAAAAACTATTATTAGGAAGTTTACAACATTTTGGGAGAAATAATCAGCTTTCAGCAGGGACTATTACATATAGGTGAGGACTGAAATTTGATTTGCAACAGTGAAGATGTATCAGGGGACCTAAAAGGGAAAATATAACAAAAGAAGGAAGATTTCTAAAGCATTTATGAAAATATTTGGTATGGAAGATGTGAGTTCAGTAGTAGGAACTTGACGAGAATTTACATATTATTCCCCAAGAAACAATAGCTGGGTTATACTAGACAGAATTTATATTTCACAGGGACATGTGCATTTAATTGGAAGTTTTGACATGCATACAGTAACTATCAGCAACGAACAGGACCAACACTGAGGTAAACCACTACTGGAGAATTAGGAAATCCAAAATCAAGAACAAAAAACTCGAGCAATTGGAAACACTGAGCAGATCTATAGTAATTTATTCAAAAAGCAGTAAATCCACAAAGCTTGCAGGCTCACGCCCTTCTCCAGTGTGTAAGTCTGCACATCCAATAATTATATCAGATCATGCACCAATAACAAGTAAGATAAAAATGCTGGGTAATGAAGTAAAACTGTGAAACTGGTGCTTCCCCACTTACCTGTTAAAAATAAGACAAATTTAAGGAATGGGTAGGAGAAATCATTGGAGAGTTATTAGGGAAGACAGACATTTCTTCAGTTTTTATAGTTAGTGAAGTGAGTGGGATAAAATGAAAGTGGAGAGATATTGTGCTGAGAGCTAAAGAGAAAATAAAGGAGTATCTGGATAATAATCATGAGTTTAGAAAGACTGCTAAGAAACTGTTTTTTAGTTCATAGTTAATAGTTTAGTACTAAGCTAACTGCTCTTGCAAGCCATTTTAAGCCTAGCCAATTATCCCTTGTGAGACTCAAACCCTGCACCTTGTACTTGTAAGGCAAACACATTAGCCATTAAGCCACCCTCCCAACCCTATTTGATAATCTAGAGCACAAAAGCTTTTGGCACATTAACTTAGGCAACAAAAGGTAGAAAGGGTTGTTGCCAAACTTAGGGAGCCTATGACAAAAAATAACTAGAGATCCTGCAGGGATATTAGAGATATTTCTGAAATTTTAAGAAAAGTTTATATAAAGCAGAGAAATGTGGAAAACAAGAAAAGAGCACAAACTGAAATATTCATAGAAGACTTAAGTATGCCAGTGTTAGAGTTATATAAGACTCAACAATTAACAGTTAAGATAGGAGTAGATGAAAAAAAATCAATGACATGCAGTCAATCTGCAGGGAAGTCTCCAGGGATAGATAATATTCATGTGGATGTTTGGTAGCTATGAGGGAAGAAAATGACAAAGATCTGGAAGGTTTCATTTTACAGTATTTTAAAATGAGGAAGAAAGCTTTGGTGGCTGTAACACCTAAAGATGGTTAAAGACCTATCAGACCCAACTTCATATAAGCCAATTTCAATTTGAAACCATGACTATAAAGTGTTTGTGTCGATAACAGCTAAAAGAATGGCAAATATATTGCCAAATTGATAGATAAGGATCAATGTGGTTTTACAGAGGGCAGGCAAACATTTGACAGCATTAATAGAACAATGATGATCCAGAGGGAAGCAGCATGTCAGAAAATACTACCGTTGTCGGTGGGTTTTGATGCAGTGAAAGCATTCAACTGAGTAAGCTGGGATTTTATGAGTAGGGCAGTGGAAGCACCTGCATTCCCAAATACAATAATAATGTTAATTAGGAGGATATATGAGGGATCGGAGCCAAAAATTAAAGTGGGAGGGTTCCTTTCTGACAAGTAGTGTCTGAAGAGAGGAACCAGGCAGGGGTGTTATTTGCTTTATATTCTGAGCCGCTGTCAAAGAAAATAAGGGACTTAGAATTTCAAGGATACCATAGGTTTGGTTTGCAGATGATATTATTTTGTACCTGATCAAACCAGAAAAAGATATCTCAGTGTTGTGGAACTTCTTGAGACAATTTCAAGCCTTTGTGGGATTTAAAACTAATGAAGATTAAACAAATGCTGTACTTGTAAATTATGTACCCACACATGAATTTGTCCAGCAATATCCATATTTATGAATACATGATAAAATGAAGTATTTAGGAGTATGGATTAAAAAGGATTCTGTTATGGCAGCTATGGATGTGTGGGATGAGCCAAAAAAAAAAAAAAAGATAATATTGTGATGATGGGAAATACTGCCGGCTGGGTCCCCTTCAGATGACTGAAGTTTCAAAACTTCAAACATCATATGTCCGAGAATCATATGATTTAAGTTTTAAAACTTTGAATGTTCTGAATGGAGATCTCTGTACAGCATGGAATGGGAAATTTACCATTCTCCTTGCTGTAGTGTGATCTCAGAGTTGGTATATTTAATTCGCAGGGGGTGTGGGGGTACAGGGAGGCTTGACCCCATGCAAAAACGTAAAAGAAAAATTGTTTTTGTTTTTATTTATTTTTTATTTGATGTTCAAAGTTTTAAAACTTTGATCATATGGTCCTCTGCCATATGATGGTCAAAGTTTTGAAGCTTGATCATCTGAAGTAGACCCATTGCCAACTACGCCAGCAGAAGTAGGGCAGTGCATGTGTAACATATGCCAACATAGCTAGCTGGAGTTTTGTAAAGAATATTATATATCATTTGTATAGCAAACTGATTTGTACAGGTGTTTCTGTTGAAAATGTATTTGTAAAGCTGCTTGTCTTAAAAATGTACCAACAGTGGGTCCTGCTGGAAGAAAAAAACCTGTATGTCAGATGGTATTGTAACTGTTGAAATTAATATATTGTAACAGAAGATACTGGAAGAGAAGAGGTTAATCTCATTCCAGCAAACTTTACAAAATAGTCTGACATTAAATTACCTGCTTTAGGTCATAAAATTGTATCTTACAGTTCTGATTACAGCCACAGACAAACTGTGAAAACCAGGACTAGGAATTCTACTGTATTGTCCTTAGGGGTGAACTAATTGGTACGCTGGAAGGGTGGAAGTTTTGGAAATGATTTTATAGCTTCCAGATGCTATAACACATCTTAGCAAAGCTCTATGTGTGTTTATTATGGCACATAGGTGCTAAATTCTGGTTCAGTTGCTAGTAAAGGGGATAGTGTGGGAACTAGAAGTCAGACAAATGAGACAGAAGTCTCAGGGCAGTATTGTTTTAGATACCTGACAAAGAAAGATCTCTCACCCACTTTATCTTGCCTTGCTTCAGTAAGTAACTAGGGAATAGTAATTATTTAGATCAGTCAGGAAAATATAAGAAAATTGGTTAAGTATTGTTTTTCTGTATCTGTGTGAATCTTTCCATCCGTGTTATTTTAATATTTGCTGTGACAAATTATGTGTTGTTTATTGAAATAGATATTTAGTATTTTCATGTTCTTTCATTATTTATTATTAAATATATTTACACTTCTCATTGTGGATGGTCTTTTTGAGAATAGTTTAACCTTTGAGAATACTTATATTTATTTGGTGACACTGTGGCCACTCCTAAAAGCCTTGTTGCATTGGTCAAACACTACCATTTGTATTAGTATTAATTTTACTCAGTATAATTGGCTACCTTTGTAAGATCCTTAGAGTAGCTGGTTTTGGAGTGTTCTGGTGGCAGTATCTACCTTATATTCTGGGCAAAGGGTGGAATAGTGGTAAATCTGCAGCAACCTTTCCCAGGTGTGTGTGTGTGTGTGTGTGTGTGTGTGTGTGTGTGTGTGTGTGTGTGTGTGTGTATTTGTGTGTGTGTGACAACCAAATCTCAAATAGTGTGTGTGTCAGCTACTTAGAGTAGGGGTACAGAGTACTGGTTTCACAGAGAGGGGGTAGTGGACTTGGCTTGGAACACTCGGCTGAGGATTCAAATCTACAGCTTTGGTCAGTATTGAGTCTTATTTGGGGCCTGGAGAGAAAGAGGGAGTCCAACCCTCAGGACTGAAGTGTGCATTCCCTGTGTGCTCTTAAGGGAAATTGTGTCTGGTGCAGAGAGCTGCATCTGAAAATACTGTGTGTATCCATTTTTGTTCCAAGTGAATGTCCCTGACCAGTGTATTTGGTGAGGGTTGAGGCTTCTTGAATACTGGCCCAGAGGAGGAAAGTGTGAGACTTACAAAGGATCAGTGATGGGGATACCAAGGAATAGCCCACGTTACTGACTGCTACAATACACTCACTAAAATATATACTATTTATGTGGTTATGGTGAGCACACTGTCATATTATAAACATATACCTTATGTATACTATATGCAGTGCTACTTCTGCATGCAATAGCTCCATGTTTTTATATGGTTATGTCATAAGCTATTACTTGCATGGAAGTTGCCATGATATATGGCCTGTGAGGTATTCTTTAGTACATATATACATAAATATTTGATTTGGATTTATAACATGGGCATCTGTGACCTGGAAAGCAAGTTAAAATTACTGAATTGTTTATGTTTTCATTTTGGGGGTAGTTATTACCTACATGTGTAAAGTTATACTTCTGATGTCAGTTCATGTCAGACTCAAAATCTACAAATTTACCTACATTTATATTCTTTCTGTGATTTGTACAGCTGATATAGACATAAAATCCTGTATTGGTTACAGTTAAATATATTGTCTTTGTTTTATAAACATCTTGATAGCATTTCCTTTCACTTTTATCCAGTATTTACATTACCCATTTTCTTCATCTTGCATGAAATTAATATCTTTCCTTGGCAAAAAGGGTAGATATTTCCATTTGATTATATGTTCTTTGCTATGTTTTTCCACATCACTACTATTTCAAAAAATTACATATGGTTGACACCTTTGTCAAAAACTGAAGACAGATACAAAGGATCTAATGGCTGACAAAAGGATAATATTAGGTTCCACGGTATCAAAAGTGTTGCTGGTTTTGGCTGACAGTGGTTTTACAGAGGTAGTTATGTCACACAGTGAAGTGTAGTTTGGGTGGGTGGCTTATAAGTGAAGTCCTAAGGATGCAGTTGTAGGAGTTCAGATGTACATGGATGGATTTCAGCAATTCAGGTTTGTGAAGTGCTCCACAGAGGTTAAAATGCCTATATGTAAGGTTTGGTAGATGAGGACTGTAGAGTTGCCAAGATTGGATGTGCTGTTAAAACTCACTGGCAGATGTTCATAGGTTCAGAGGTGTATACTAGGATAACATCCACTATGGCCTTCTTGTTCTTAATGGCCTTATGAAATTGCATGTTGGTCATAATGGCGGGTTGTGGGTAGGACACAATAAAAAAACATATGGCAAAAAGTATGGCATTGTATTAGTAGTCTCCATCATAATGATTACAGGATAAGTACTAGATAAGGTCTGAGAGTCAGGTGACTCAGCATCTAGGCTTGAGAACAGAGGCCAATGCCAGCTAATGGTTAGCTGCATTGTTGCCCAAAAAAAAAATTCAGACTTGCCAAAAGGAGAATTGTCATTTTCTATGTCTTTGTAGTTACTTGGTTGTGGGTTTTTTTATGCTTTTGAGGTAGCAATTGACAGAGGTCTCTGTTTGATATGGGTAGAACTGATTTCTTATTTATTTATTTATTTATTGCAGTGTTAGAGTTCTCAAATGCAGGGGGTAGTTTTACATGAATTACAGCAGGAATTACATTACAGAGCACTTAAGTTAAAGCACACACAAAACTGGTGGTGGTTGAGAGCAATAACGCTAGCCACATTTATTTTTTGTGGCTGACTGACTGGGATTGTCCTCCTCCCCTAACAATACAGTGTCTTGTTTTTCATAGTATAATGATATCATGGTAAAGTATTTATTTATTTATTTAATTTTAATTTACATTTGATTACCAGGAAAGTCTGACTAGATAAAAACACATTTTCAGGGGAGAAAAGCTCCACATTTAACATGTAACAATGACTATAATTACAAATAAAATCCTATACACGACTTGACATTTGTGTTAAACATATAACATTGGATAAAAATACATTCATGTAAATATTCTTATTCATGGCATTGTTGCATAGTATAGTACCAGGAAGTAATTTATCTTTAAAAAAAAATCACAAAGTGAAGAACTCTATCATGAAAATGGGTGGCTTATAGAAAGGAAACCAGGTATTATTAATAACAAGTGTTGGGTGAGCAGTTTTCATAGATATACTACACTGGCTGGTAGGTTGTAGTAGGAGGAGATACTGTAGAGTGTAATATTGAACATAATTGCAATTTAAGGAGATTAGTTTTACTATAGTCCTCAAATACACTGTTTGGATTGTAATAAAAATGGGTAGAAATAGTTTGAAAAGTGAGATGTGATCTGATTTGTGTGAAGAACTAGTATTACCTAGAGAAAGAGTGTTTAAAGTAAATAGGACATTGCACTGGAATTATTTTCTTATCCAGGATTTGTACAGAAGCATAGCCATGTAGTGGTTAAGTGAGACAGACTTAAGAGTTATTTTGAAGCGAGGTACATTGGTAATAGATGTTATTTCTGATGGTAAACTATTCCAGATTTTAGGTGTGTAGATCGAGAAAAGGGAGCTGCCTGATGTATTGTTAGCTTTGGTAACATTTAACAGGGATTTGCTACACATTTATTAGAGTAAGGAATTAATAAGTTTTGAAGTGTTGGTGGTTTTTCAGGTTGGTGCAGGATCTTATGTGCCAAGCACAGTTCGTGATAAGTTATTAGTTGAGGGAGTTCAAGCCAATTCAGTTGTTTGAGGGCAGTGCAATGATATGTCCTAGAGCTAGCATCAGTTGCAAACTTTACAGTTTTGTTACAGCAGGGTTCTAATTTGTCTAAATCTGATATCCTAACATTTGTGAGAATAGGTGATGCATAGAGAGGAGATGACATAAGATGTGTTCTAGCTATAGTGGCTTTTGTGTTATTAGTGAAATGTTTTTTATTTCTATAAAGTGTACCTAGTTTTCTGTAGACTTTCTTAATGGTTTGGGCAATTTGGATATCAAATTTCAAACTACTATCAATTTTCTACACCTAAAGTTTTGTGTGTTGTACGGGAGAGACAATGGTGTTATTTAGTGATGAAATGCTGAAGGGGGGGGGGGGCTAGTGTTTCTAGTGAGGCAGAAAAGCATGAGCTTGGTTTTGTTGGGGTATAAAATAAGTTGAGAATTAGTTAGCCAAGCTTCTACTGCAGTGAGATATTGTTGAGTTACTGATTGTAGATTGTGCAGAAAAGAAGCTATGCAAATCAGTGTAGAATCATTGGAGTACTGTGCAAGAGATGTATGAAAGGTTGAGGTAAAGGTGAAGGGTAGTAGAGAAGACAGGGTTTGTTGCCATTGAACTGCTTGCTGATGGCCTGGTACATAGTCTTTGAACCAGGACAGACTAGACTGGCTTAAGTTGAGTTTGGAAAGTACATTTAAGAGCTTGCTGTGAGAGATCATATCAAAAGCCTTAGAAAGGTCAAGAAAAACAGCAGAGACAAATTTGCCATTATTTCTGTGGTGGTTGACTACATCACTGAAGGTCATAAGGGCAGAGATAGTGCTGTGGATGGGTTAGAGCCCATGTTGGGTATTGGATAGTAATTTGTTAGTAAGTAGGAAGTCCATAATTTGTGTGTGTATGCATCTTTCCAGTATCATGAATATGGGTGACAGTATAGTAATTGGCTGATAACTGAATAATTCTGTTGACTTGTTGCCTTTGTGTAAAGGGATAATGTATGAACATTTCCAAATTGATGGAACTAGTTGTTCAGTATGGAATGGTTAATGAGGATAGATATAGGAATGGAGGTGGCATCAGCTGCAATTCTAAGATATTCTGCAGAAAGTTTATCCACACCTAGGGTAGTGGGTTTCAGTTTTTTTAGTAGCTTCTTTATTGTGTTGGTAGATACAGGTTGTAAGGAGAAGGAGTTCCTATTTTTGTCAGAAGTAGGATTAATAGGAGTGGTAGTGGAGGTGTACTTGTTGGAGACAGCTAGATTTGCTTCAGTGAAGTATTTGTTAAATTGAGTGGCTACATTGAGTGGAAGATGGGGTGGGAGTGCTAGCATTGCCTGGTAGGAGGATGTTATTAACTGTTCTCATGAATTTTTGTAGATTGTTTGTTTCTGGAGTTCATGATATGCCTGTTTGTCTGTTTGAGCTTTAGTAATGTGCCATTTATTCAAAGCTTTATCTCTGTTTTTTATGAGTACTCTAGTTTCTATGTTAGCCACGGAGCAAATTTGGATTTTATTCTAACAGTCAGTGGGGGGGGGGGGGGGGGGGGCTAGTTTGTTGAATATATTCAAGAAGGTGGAGATAAAATATTTTTTAAATAAAATATTTCACACCATCTTCTAGGAGGAGATGTTTAAGTGGAACCCAACTGCAAAGTTTTAGACTGAATATGAATTCTTGGCGGCTAAAGTTAGTCTTGTTTTGGATAGAATGGTAAGTGGTAAACTTAGAAGGGTTTATTTTGTGTCTAATTTAGTAGGTGGGAAGGTTATCACTAAGGGAATGTGAGAGAGAGACCAAATGAGATGAAAGGTCAGGTCTATTTGCTAATATCTAGTCTAAGGTGGCTTGTCTATTAGATGATTTATCTATCCTGGCAGGGAGTTCAATAGTTTGGGTGACCATGGAGGTTGATGTGGTTGGTGGATTCATCAGAATTACAGGTGATCCAGACTTCCCAAGATTATTGTCTCTTCAGGAAGTGTTTTGGAAGACCAATCCAAAATATTTTCTAGTGTGGAGATGTTCTGACCTGGAGGAATATAAGATCCTAAAATATGTCAGATAAATTACTTCCAGCTATATATATAACTGTTGTAAATAATGTTATGTACTTTCTCATACTTTAATGGCTTTTTGGTAGAACAATATCTTGTTTACATCTTCTGTCGTAATTTTTTATATATCTGGAATGGATTTTTAGTTCTTTTTTTTAAAGATTGCATGGAAGGTGACTGCAGAATATTTTTCCTTTGCAGCTAACCATTAGTTCTGAGAGAAATAATAGCTGCCAATGGGATAATGAAAGATCTGAGGATGAAGGGGCCTTTCCCAAAGTAACAGCTGGTATCAAATCTATGGACTAAAACTAAATACCAAGAAATGTACGGACTAAAACTAAATACCAAAAAATGTATAATAGTATCCTTTGGCAGGTAAGACATCCCTTGTAACTATCACATCGACAACATACCACTAAAAATTGATCCAGTGGTTAGGGACCTGTGAACTTATGTAGACACCAAAAAAGAAGTTAGGTACTTACCATAATGTTCCATGTTTGTAGTCCATCTCACCTACATTCTTGCTGGATGGATTCGGAGCAAATTCTCGGCTCCAACTCGGCCGATACTAAAGCTCGAGAGCTTTTACTGGCTCAAGGCTAACCCCTATCCCATGGTGCCTCACGACAATTCCCCAGATCTTGTTTGCAAGAAAGTAAATAGGTACATAATAGTCAGTAAACTATCAATAAGTATGCACATACAAAGAGAACACTCTGTATACTATCCATGCCAGGTGGACGGACTACAACCAGGTCAGACAGCATAATTGATAGTTCTCCAGTTTCTCCAGGAAGCAGGAAGGGGAAAGGAGGGTGGGACGCAAGAATGTAAGCGAGATGGACTACAAACATGGAACGTTATGGTAAGTACATAACTTCTTTATGTTATGTAGTCCTATCTCGCCGTAATTCTTGCTGGATGGAAAAGTGTCCCTAGCACCTTTATCGGCTCCAAACCCATCCAGCAAGAATTACGGTGAGATAGAACTACATAACATCTGTCCTTCAGTCACCATGTATCCATTGTTGTAAGAAAGTCCCTTTTTTATTGCACATCTTATTACTAAGGGTATGTCATCCAGATTCCAGGATGTGATCATTCTACTGCAATCTGCATTTTTCAGGCCAATCACTGAGTGTAATACCCCCTTTAGTCTGTACCTGTCGAAACATCTGATACAACCCGAACCCCCAAACTGCTTTTTTACTAAGCAATTTAAGTGCTAAATAATAAAACTATGCAACAGTCTCAAAGCCTTGTCCCTTTTCTTGATGCCATACAAGCTAAAGGCTGCCTCTGTCTCATGTACAGAGCCTCAACAGACATTATCCTGTTAGACCTACTGCACATTTGCAAGTCCAGTGGGGGCATGACACCTGCTTAAGAGATCTAAATTGATTTTGAAACATAAATAGAACATGTTGGAGAGATAGATATATCACAGAAGATACAACTTTTTTGGAATTGCCTTCCTCTCTACATAAAACTAAGTATTTCTCCTACACTATTCAAATGTAATCTGGATAAATGGATGGGAAACCACAGATTCACCCTGGTTTAGCACCCTTGTCCCTTGTGGAGAGGAACTACATGCAAATGTCTGACTGTAAACATTCTACTCCTCTATGGATTATTTGTACTTAAAATATAAGGGCTAAAATGTCATAGAAATGTATGGCTAGGTTTCTAATGATCGTCACAGATCAATAGCCTAGTATATACCTATGAACCTATGTAAATGCTTTTTAGCATTAAGTTTTAGATGTGCAATAATGATTTCTACATTACCAAAAATTGGGGAATTAAGTTATGTGGGTTCAAGAATGGCCATTCAGTCTTGTCTTAGTGTATATAATATTTTGGGAGCCAAGTTTCTGTGATTAGAGCAACATCTGGGGAATATATGGACAGAACTTCATGTAGTTCATGGATTTTGTTTGTAATACGTTTGGTGTTAATGTTTAATATTAAGAGGTCTGATGCTTTCATAGGAAAATTTGGTATGTGGTAGGTTTGGTTGCAGGGTTGGAAGGATATATTGTCTAGGCTACTGTTGGGGCCTGGGATAGTGTGAATATCACTGCTGAGAATAAGTTTAGATGCAATGTCTAATATGGTTCTAATCATTTTAACTGTGTATTTGTTGTATTTTAGGGAGATGTGGAGGTGTTTTGGTATGGAATTTTAGTAAAGGTGAGTTGTTGAGTTGGTGAAATGTTACAGATGTCGGGGATATAATAATTCTTTTTTGCCAAATTTTGTGTGGGTAGTCACATGAAGTGTGATGGGAGTGGTTTCAATTATTTAGAAGGGTTTGGTAAGCAGTTAAATGTGTGGTTAGTGATAAGATCAATAGGGTGAGGCTATATAATGCTATCATTCTGAGGTACTGATTCATTAGCAGTATAGCTTAGTGAAGCAGGTAAAATGGATATTAAAATTATTATCTAATAAACTACTCAGACTACTGAATTAGAACTTTGAATATAATTGATTTGATAGTGTACTTTATTATAGGTTGGGAAGCACAGTAATTTGGTTCTATGGAACTTGTTTAACTGGATAATGATAGTTTGTGGGAGTGGTTAGTTTCAAATAAATGTAAACATAGCGGGGTGGGTGGGAAATGAGGGTAGGGTAGGAGAGCAAAGTGAGCCTGAGTGTAGCAAGGGCGGCCAGAGCAGGAAGATCTTTGATGCAGTATTGGAATAGTTTGAAAACAATCAACAACTTTAGCAAAGGTATGTTTGTTTTTCAAAGTTATAAGTCTATAATAATTGTAATAATTTATTCATACAGCACTATAGACTGAATTCTTTTAGGCCTAGATGCAAATCAAGCAAACTAAATCAGAGAGCTCCTATTATTGCTGTTTTTGCTTTTAAATAGCCCTTTTTGAACTAGTGGAACAGAATCTCCCCCTGGATATATCAGGTTAAGATTTAGATACATGAACTGAAATATAGTTAAGAAGTGTTTATTTTATGGTATTTAGTATCTTTCAAAATTTAAGCTAAGCTTATATTTAATGGACATCCTTGGAGAAGCTCCTTTCTTTGTGTATAGAAAAGGCAGAAGCATCAGGTGTTGTGTTGAAGGTAGGCCCAGACCACTGAATACATGGACCAATAAGTGTGGAGCCAACTGTGTCTTTTGTCAGCAGATAAAGGAGGGGACATGTTTTTCTGCCCTTATTTAAAGAAACTGATTAAATCAATGCAGGAGGTGACTGTAACTCAATGTAGGTGGTTTACAGGGCAAGCTGCAATGACTGTGAAGCATTTTATGTAGGGAAATGTTCATTAGACTTAAAAGAAGGATTTCTGGCCATCTTTCTGAAATTAGAACTAAGTGCAAGAATAATGCACTGGCTCGGCACCTGCAGCTTAACAAAATACACCCTGGCTTTAAATTTCAAATGATTGATCATGTAGACCTTTCGAACTAGAAGGAGACACCCCTAATCTATTAGAAAAATGTGACCTACTTTGACAGCTGAAATTGAGCTCTTTTGGAAAACTGGGGCTTAATTATTATTGCTCCATAAAAGGCATACTATAACTCAGAAAACTGTCCAACTGTTTAAAAGACTATTAAAAGTCTGATATGGGACTGCTTATTGCTGACATTACATGCTAATATAGTCAAAAACAAATATTAAACACTTGACAATGAAAATAACTGACATTGCTGCTGGTTCCTGATACTCTTGAGTGCACTTTTATTCATTCAAACTAAGTGCTGACTTAGTTAGATGCCCCACTTGAACAGATGCCCAGGGCCTTAATGCTTTATTGTTAACATTTTTCACAGTTTTTCCACCATAGCAATTACAGCATTGGTTTTCAGCCTACTTAGGAGTTCACTTCTAGATTTACAGATATGTCCATTCATATTATGATATATTTTTTATACACAAACCTGATGAAATATTTATTTGGTACAAAAGTGATCTTTGTTAAAAGTGCTTTAGTTTCTATGTATTAATATTTATTCTGATATATGCCTAGTGGTAGATCTTTTTGTTAGTCATTTTGTTAGTGAGTTAGTGTCATAATTAATAAAATTTGGATGAGTAGGTTGGCCTATATAATGTGTTAATAAGCTGTTCTTATATATTTTAATTTGCCTTGCTTTTGAGTTTCAGTTCTAAGGTAGCACACAATCTCAGTTTACAGTATGGTGTTAAGGGGGAAGGAGGACTTGGTTAAAGGAATGAGTTTAACGCTTTTATTGCTCTTAACAGAACCACCCCCTGTGACTACTCCCTTGCTCCAAATAACCTGATTATATACAAATAATGAATGTTTTCAATGCTTTTCATTATAATCAGCTAGGATCTCTTGTTTGTGTGTTCAGCAATAAAGGATATTCCATTTTACCTCATCTACGGACTACCTACTGTTTTTTATTTTACTATTTTGTAGCACGTATTTTACAGTTCGATTTTTATGAGTGAACTAGGTGCATAACATAATTTAAGGCATTAACTTCACACCCTCCACACTGCAAAGTTTCTTCTTGTTTGTTTTTGACCCAGTATAGGTTGCATACTGGGTTTTCTGAGACTTCTAGGGATATCACTGATTTTTATTTTTGTTGTTGTTTTTAAATTCTTTTTTTTATAAGACCCATTGCTTCTACTACTGCTGATACTGTCTAGACATCTTTCCACATTGCCCTCATTTCTGCCTGTAAATAGGTTCATAGGTTCATATGTAGGTACTAGGCTATTGGCCCTGGGGCCTATACAAGCCCAGCCAAAAAGGTACCCTGGCGTTTGCCACCCAAGAAAATTATTTTTCTGTGCCACTGTCAAGCAGAGCCACAGAGGTGATCCCCGGGGTGAATTTCCTATTTCCCATCCAGTCATCAAGATTTTTCTTGAAGAGTGCTTATGAGGAGCTTTGTTTGATATAGATAGGTAGTTTATTCCAGAGTATGGGAAGTCTCTGAGACAGGAATCTATCCCTCCGGCATGTTCTGTTTATTGTGGTGACAAGGTTTAGGTCCCTAGAGCATGTAGCTTGGAGGGATTGGGATTTCTTTAGGTGGAGCATGTCCAACAGCTCTGGGTTTGACATAGCTTTGTATGTTAGGCAGAGATCACCTCTGAGTAGGTGATATGCGATGGAGCTGGAGTTATTTGAGATGGTCTGCGTAGGGCATCTGTTTGAGGCTGGTAATCCTCTTTGTGATGTATTTCTGCAGCCTTTCCAGTTGTTGTAGATGAATTGTGATGTACATACCAAAAGGGGCGTTGTACTCTATAATGGGTCTAATGAGTGATGAGTAGAGGGGAACAATGACCTCTTTTTTTCTGGATGAGAAACCTTTTGTGATGAGGTGTGCCACATAGAAGGATTTCCTGACTACTGTGGCGATATTATTATCAAAGGAGAGACTATTGTCCACCTGTGGCCCAAGGTCTCTTATCACACTTTTGGTGTTAAGTATACTACCGCCTATGTTGTACTTCATGGGTACAGAGTTTCTGCCAAAGGGGATGACAATGCACTTTTTGGCATTGAGCTTGAGGCCATGGCTTTGACACCAGGCATCTGTCTCAGTGAAGCCCTTTTGTAGAATGTCCACATCATTAGGAGTTTCGATTATGGCTCCTAGTTTGCAGTCATCTGTGAACTTCGTTAGCCAAAGACCTTCTGTGTTAGCCTGTACTTCAGAGAAGTAGATACCAAACAGGAGAGGACGCAGGACTGAACCCTGTGGTACTCCACTTGTCACTGATCTGAAGTCGGATTTGGAGTCTGCTACTTTCACAGTGTGGGTCCTGACAGTGAGCCAGGTGGCAACCCATCTTGTGACATAGGGATTTATACCTAGTTTAGTGAGCTTATCTATAATTATAGAGTGGAGGATGGTGTTGAAAGCCTTGGCAAGATTTAGATAGGCTGTGTGAACCACCTTACCCTTGTCAACGGCTTTGGTGACTGCTTCAAAGAAGTCTATCAGGTTTAGGAGACATGATCTGCCTTTTACAAACCTGAACTGGGTGGGGTCCAGAGTTTGGAGATTACCAATGTCTTTATTTATAAGTTCCATGATAATATGATCCATGGCCTTGCAGACTAGGCTCATCAGGCTAATGGGGCGGTAGTTCCCGGGGTCAGTGGTGGCTCCCCCCTTGTGGAGTGGGATAACCATCACTGTGCGCCATTCAGCAGGCACAAAGCCTGAGGTGAGGATATGATTGAACATGGTACTTAGGTGGGGTGCCAGTTCATTCTGTGGTTTGTGTAGAACGCAGCCTGGGATGTTATCTGGTCCCATGGATGCTGTGTTCTTGGCTTTGGAGAGTGTGGTTTTTACCTGTGCAGCCGTGATTACAGGAACTTTGCATTCTTCCGGTATAGAGATGGGCTCTTTAGGGGGTGAGAGGGGGGTAAAGTTAGCACTGAATGTATCTGTCAGGATGTTGGCAATATCAGTTGGGTCTGTATATTTAGTGCCATTGTTTTGTAACTCAGAGCAGATCTGAGTGTTGCCATTGAGATTCTTGACATAGCTATAGAATGCTTTGTGGCTGTCATTAGAATCAGTGGTGATTTTGTTTTTGTAACTAGCTTTGGAGGATTTTATCAGGGATCGCAGCTTCTTACTGAGGCTGACCAGGGAGCTCCTCCACTCATGGGATTTTACTCTCTTTTGCAACAGTTTCTTCCTTCTGTTGTACAGTTTGTTTATGGCAGGGGACCACCAGATTGGCTTCCTTTTTTTGGAGGATAGCATCTTGGTTCAGTTTGGGATAGCACGATCCATGCACTCATGTAAGTGCTTATAAAGTGCAATTGTGTAGGATTCAGTAGTCATAACTGTATTGTCCATCTGCATGGGTGTCATGAAGTTCACCACTTCTGTCTTAAGAAGCATGAAGTTTGCTTTGGAGAAATTTTTTACCATGGTTTCCTTAATGGGGGGGTGGGGGCAGGATGTGGATATCTAGGGTAATTAGCTTATGGTCGGATCGGACCAATGAGCCGTTGACTTCAGGTGTGGAACACTGGTCACTCATGCTGGTAATGACTAGATCTAGGATACTGTTGCCCCTGGTGAGGGGATTGGAGTTTATGAATTCCAGAAAGTGTTGAGAGAAGGAGTTGGTACATGAGTAGTTTTCCCAGTTAATGGTGGGGTAGTTGAAATCGCCCATTATTATGGTGTTTGGTTGAACCCTAATATTTTCCAGTACATCACAAAAAGAGGAGTGGGAATCCTGGGGCATGGTGGGTGATCTGTAGCAAGCTACAGTTTGGATTGCAGTTTTGCCCAGAGTTAGTTGCACTTGGATAACCTTGGCTGCATTATGCTGAGCAACTAGCCTGGAGGTGTGAATATCCTTAATGAATATGGACACACCTCTGCCTTTGGTGTTCCGGTCCAGGTTACATGGCCGAAAAGTGTGGTATGAGTTATAGCCTGATAGCGCAGGGGTGCTCTCTGGAGCCTTGAACCAGGTCTCAGTCACTGCACAGATATCAATGTTCTCCATTTTAAGGAGTGCCTCGAGTGAGTGCATTTTGAGATTTAGACTTCTAGCATTGAGTAGCATCACCCTCAGTTTTTGCTTGCCTGTTCCTGTTACGGTGGTGAATTTGTCATTTGAACCTTGCCTAAAAAAGGCACTATAGGGGTGGCAAGAACCTTAGCCAGTATCCGGAATCCCAGGGGTGACAGGTGCAGGCCATCTCTGGCAAAACATCATAGTCTGTAGACAATGTCATCCCAGGCAGACAGATACCAGATCCCTTTAGAATGGCACCAGAAGCTTAGCCAATTGTTGAAGTCAGTCATTTGTCCTTGTACTGTGGCATCATTCTGTGTGATGGCAGAATGCTACTCAGGGCTAGGGTCATACCTGCCTGGGCTACAAGATCGGAGAGCTCTTCCATGTCTGTTTTCATGTAGTCCAGGGAGGTATGTCTCAGGTGGTTCACACCAACATGGACAATGACAGAGTCATATTTGTATATGTTGTGGAGTGACCTGAGTGCGTGGGTTATGTGGCGGATCCTGGCACCCAACAGGTAGCTGACAGTAACCTTCTCCTTGCTTAGCCTGGTGAGTGGGACATCAGTGTGCCTGACTATAGAGTAACCTATGACTAGTGTGTTGGGTACGTTGTTTTGCCTTATTGGCTGTGGTTGAGTGGCACACTGAGTCTGCAGGTTATGTGTCATTGGGGGATGGAGGTTGCTTGCGTTTCTGCTTTGGAAGTCTCTGTTGCTTAGACAAATAATTATTGAGAGCCTCCGCAAATGTTTTTGTGTTACTATGTGTAGATTTTGGTGGTGTAGATTTAGTAAGACTATGTGATGAGTGTGGTGTGGTGCAAGTGTTTACCTTCTCCTCTTGACTGTCAAGTTCAGTCTTGATTGGAGAGAGCTTTACCTCCAGTTTGGCTAGATAAGTGCATCTCTCACAGGTTGTAGTGTATTTTATGACTTTGTGTCTCTCTGTATCTAAGACACTGTAGTCAATGGGTGTAGCAGTTTCAGTGATCAATTCTACTATTGTCTTCTTTTCATGAACTGCTACATCTGTTTTTCTCGCATCTATTTTTGAACTGCTGGTAATGGGTGATCCCATGTGATATAAACTTAGCATCATTTTCTATAAGACATTGTGGCTCATGTCTTCAGTGTTTCTCAGCTACTTCAGTATTATGATGTTTGCACAATACCCAATGTAACAGTCTTGCCACATTATTATGCCTTTCAGTATGCAATCATTCTACCTAGCAACAAGATGTTCGGCTGTTTCCAATTCTGTTTTACAAAACCTGCATTTGTCTGTTTCTCCCACATGTTTAATCAACTTTGGAAACCAGCGTGTACATAGTCCACTATCCTGGGCTGCCAGTATTAACCTTTCGGCTTTTGGTTTAAATTCACCTCTCCTTAACCATTCCTGTGTTTGGTCCTGGTCAACATGAGGCTGTTTCAAGAGTTTCCTTTACTTGCAACTATATTTATGCATTTTCCACATTTCTTGCCATCTCATCTGATCCTTTACCTTACATCCTTTCTTTTGTTTTTGGCACATTCAGTTGCAGCCTGATTTGTATCTACTTCTGGTTTGATTTTATTCCCGTTTGACAACGATATGCTTCTGCTAAACTAAACAGGGAAGTCATGTAGACTTATTCTCTTCATGCTTTAAAACTTTCACTATGTTTGGATCTTGTGAGGTCAGCAGACATGTATGCAGTTTTACGATTGCAAATCTATACATGTAATTAATTTTGAGGACGCCCATACCTCATTCCGAATGGGGAGTATATAGTCTTGGTATACACTTATTTTTATAAATCATTTGAAAAGCATGAAGCATTTTTCTTGTTTTCCTGTCCAAATGATCCAATACCTTTTGGGGTCAGTCAGTCACTCCAAAACTGTAAGTTAGGACAGGAAGAACAAATTGGTTTACAGCTTGGACCTTGCTCCTAGATGCCAGAGCTGTTTTCAGTATTAATTTTAGTCTTCTAAAATATTCCTAAGTTATATTCCCATTTGTTCATGTTTTATTGTTGATCCTTCATCAGGTCCCAAATATTTATTCACTCCCTCTTGCTCAAGTTCTTTTGCATCACATTCCTATCCTAAACTAAATTTTCCCGGTACTGCAGCTTTCCTGCTTTAAAGGTTGCTTTTGCACATTTCTCAAGGTCAAATAACATTCCTATATCATCTGATAAAATTTTGACCACTTGTAGTTGTGCTTTCAGTTCCTCATCTGATAAAACTATACAGTTTTAAATCATCCACAAAAAGAAGACGAGAAGTCTACATTTTGTTGTTTTCTTGGAGTTACATTGTAGCCATGACCTAATCTGTTAAGAAGACAGCTTAAAGGGTTAAGGGGAGGACAAAAGAGCAGCTGTGACAAAAAAGTCACCCCAGAATATCTCCCATTGAATTTGTATCCCTGGAATAATAATTTGTCCTTTAACATGGCTTAACTGCAAAGTGGTTTATCACTATTTCATGGCTGCTGTAATGTAATTGATCAGTGTGGAGTATATCTTACACATTGGGAAACACTCATCAATTCCAGTGTATTAAACATTTAACATTTTGGGTCTTATTGACATTCTGTAGTCTATTTCTTAATTTGATCTTAGCATGTCTGTACATCTCAGTTTAATCAAGAATCTATTCCCTTAGATTGTTCTCCTCCAAACTGAGAACACATGTTTTGTTCTTTCTTCTCCGTTTCCTGTGGGCATTCTACAGAAAGTTCCAGAGCATCTTCCTTTGCCATACTCTTTCCATTTTCATCCTGTATCATCTGTTGCTCTTTCATATGGGAACTCAATGGCCTGTCACACCACAACACTGACAGTGTCAGAGTTGCCACAGTTTCCTGCTCCTTCCCATGCTGTGCAACTCTAACTGAATTTTTATACTGGTTTCCTACTGAAAGTTCCAAAGTGTCTTCATATGGCAACTGATCAGATGTTTCCTGATCTACCGGTTTCTACTTAATTTGGGGAATCATTATTCTATCCTGCTGTGGTGTTATCAGAGTTAAATTTTCTACACTAAATCCTTCACTTCACAAGAAATCCATAACCTCAGTTTCTAATTCTTTAACTTATTCATTACTAATCTTTCTTTCTACTTTTCCTCTTTGTTTTATTGTTTTTTGTATTATAAACTTTTCTGATATCCAGAAGCCTTTGCCTACTTTTCTCTTCAAATAACTTTAGTGCTAATCTTTTGGTAGTGATTAGTTTTGCATTCTCATTTGCATAAGTACTGCACCAGATTACATCTCTTTTTTCTTCCCCATGTTCATATTTTTCTTCAGATGTCTCTTGCTCCTCCTGTTTCTCCTTACTTGGGGGACTCATTGTTCCATCATGAAGTGATATAACCTGTATTAGACTTTCTACACTAAAACCTTCACTTCACAGGTATTTCACAACTTCAGTGTCTATGTTTTTAACTTCTGCTTTACTAATCTTCTGTTCTATGTTCACCCTTTGTGATCTTATTTTATGTATTGGGAAACTTTCCATATCTAGGTGTGTTTGCCTGTTTTCCTCTTTGGATATCTTTGGGGCTGCTTTTTGCTGATGCTCCCACTGTATTTCATTGTAGAAGTAATAAACTGCAGTTTTCCATTATACCACAAGGTGGAGCTCCTTTTCAAGAATTTAAAAGACAAATTCGAAAGTGAAAGACAGGGGACTAGAACACTAGCTGAAGGAGGGAAGACTGAAAGACTAGCTGAAGGGAAAAGGGCCTTGCAGCATGACTGAAGTTTTTTTCTTCTAGTGTTTTGGGACAGAGAAGTGAGGTAGCAGTTTGTGTCTGTCTTGCTGAAATCCTGGATGATGGTATTTTGTGGATTCAGGAAAGAAGTTCTGAAACCAGTAGTTCCATGCCTGCATATTATTCAGCAAGAAAAGGAGTTCCTTTTGGCCTAGTGCAGAGATGCCATAGATGACTACCAGAGTTCTGGTGGGTGATTTTACATTTTTCTCGTCGGAGGAACTGTGGTGCCTGGTCACTGGGATATTTTTGACAGAGTGGTGAGAGGCTTTTGGCCATCAGTTTTTCATACTTTTATACGATTGTTGATTCTCCCCAAATGCTTTTTGGATTACAAATAGCTTGGATCCATATGAGCTCCAACCTTGGGCCCTATCATGCCGTTAGTAGGACTGTAAGTAGCCACTGGCCAGTGAAAAGGGTATGATAACGTGTATCACAGTTGGTCTGTTTAGATTGATCTAGGGGATGAGGGTGTTAGTACTGTTGCCTTAAAGACACTTTACTGCTAAATGACATTGCATTTTCTCATATTTGTATTGTTGCATTATAAATCTTTATTGTTCAGTGACATTGTATCTTTTTTATATCTGTACTGTTGTATTATAACTCTTTTTTCCCTCAATGACATTGCATTTTTTTCATGTTTGTATTGCTGCATTATAAAAGCCTTACTGCTCATTAATATTGCCTTTGTGTGCATGTTTGAATGTCAAGATCTTTTCTGTTGAGTTCTGGGGAAGGGGATAAATGTATGGTTTCATTATATGCATATCTCACTCTGCCTTACTGCTAACTGGTGCACTGTTGAAATAACTTGTTTATTGTTGTACTATTGCCCTTTAAAACTAAAGTGCCACCTAGAATAAAATCTGTTATCACTTGCCACCTTGGGGTGTTGGGCCTAAAGAAGGGGTGTTACCAGAGTCAGGTAGGAAGGAACCTATATCTACTTCAGCTACACATGCAGGTGCGCTACATTTGGGGGCTCGTCCACGATTGCCTGTAATGCCTTGAACTCCACCCTATTCCCCTGTATGTGTAGAAAGCAACTAGATGAACCCAGAAGTAGCTGCTAAGTGGTACAAACAGTACAATGCTCAGTCAGAGCACTGCTTACTTCTAGTGTTGCCAGGGGTGACATGGACTGATATGCAAATACATCAAGTCACAGGATCCTTACCAGTTGTAGGGCGTGGATTTTTATTAGACAGCACTATGGACACTACAAAACAGAGCACATTGGCCTAATTAGAATGGAAAAGTCCTTTAGTATATGAGCACATACCTTTGAGTGTACAAATTTCAGGCGAGAGTGCAGTCAGTGTGGTAATCCCTGAGAAGTGCACTAACCCAGCAACCGAGGAAATACTTGTGGAAGCTATCCAAGTAGGACAAAACCTTACACCCGAAGCTGCAGCTGCCCATAAATACTATAGGGCCTGAAGTTTTGAATGCTTTGGGAAGTCTTGCAGAAAAATGCTTACAGCCTACACAGCCATTCACTGGGTTTGGCTACTGCAAATTGCGTTTCTTTTCTGGCAAACAATCCACACCTCAGGGAGAGGAAGATTTGAATCTTGGCTGGATCAGGCTTCACAAGCCCTAGAAGAGTGGGATATCCCAGAATCTCAGAAGAAGCAGTGTTTAGCTGAAAGTCTAAAGGGATTAGCAGTGGACACCATACACAACATAAGGATGGGTAAGCAAGATTGCATGGCCAAGGACTATTTAGGAGTACTGCAGGATGTTTTTGGAAGGACCAAGAGGGCTGTGAACCTACTGTATCAGTTTGAACATACATACCAAGAGGATGATGGAAAACTATCTGATTGCATTAAGGGATTAGATAAAATGTTCCACCAGATCATCCTAAAGAAGGGGGTGGATCCTAAAGTAGCTGACCAAGTACGGATTGGACAAATTTTACAAGGAGCTCAACTATGGACCCCATTTTGCGGAAACTGAGGATGAGAAATAGGGAGGAGACTCTAACTTATTCTCAGTTGGTTAAAGAAGTGAGGGAAGAGGAAGCCCTGTTGGAAGCAAAATCTCAAGGTTCAACAGCAATTAAAGCAGTGAGTGAACACAAACAGGAGCCTATAGATGTGCTTACTACTTAAACAGGAGTCATGGCCCAGGGTGTCTGTGATCTAGAGGTGTCACAGTTGCAGGTGCAGGTGTCTTCCCTAACTGATGCCATAGCCCAGGTCACCAAGACAGTTGCAGAATTGCAAAAAGCCGTGGTAACTTTAGCTGAAGGGAGGAATACATCAGCTAGAACCCCCACGAAAGGACTCAGGGAGGAAACGAATCAGCCAATGTTCAGAGTTCCTACTGGATTTTGTTTTCATTTTGGGGATGTAGGGCATATAAAGCTACAGTGTCCTAATGCAGAGAACTTGAAAAGAGTGAACAAACTATTATTGGCTAGTGCAATGCAGGGAAATTTCAACTCAGTGAAGGGGCCAGCTGAATGCCCAGTTACAAAGAGCTCCATAAAATATAACATCAAGAGAATGCATCCTGGATCTCCTTTCCACACTAACCCTTGTAATAGGGGAGAGAGACTACTTACTATGCACACTTCTCATCTGAGGTGAACAACTGAATTGAAAAGTCATCTCAGCAAAAATCTCAGCATCTGAGACCGCAAAGCATTACTAAGAAAGTCTTATCTGTGGAAATGGCGAGGTCGCCCGGTGGTACCTCAACCTCATGCTGACTGCCATTCAGCTGAACAACACTGGAAATAGAAACTACCCGATGGGCTTCTGGGACAGTAATGTGCTGGTGGTAACAGACCACTATACCTGATACGCTCAAGCATTTCCCACTCGCGAACAGAAAGCTATTACAGTGGCGAAACTACTAGTTGAAAAGTTCATTGTACACTATGGCCTGCCAAAGAGGATACACTCTGACCAAGGACATGATTTTGAGAGCAAGCTTGTCCATGAACTACTCACTCTTTTGGGAGTTCAAAAAAGCTGCACTATTCCTTATCATCCTCAAGGGGATCTGCAGCCGAAGCGTTTCAACAGAACTTTACTAGATATGTTGGGGACACTATCCACTGAGAAGAAGAGTCAATGGAGTAGACATGTAGGCACAGTAGTGCATGCTTACAACAGTACTAAAAATGATGCTGCAGGGTTCTCACTTACTTCCTAATGTTTGGAAGAGACGCTTGTCTTCCTGTTGACGTCATCTTTGGAGTCACAGCTGATGATACACCAGTGCGATCCCATGGCAGTTAAGACTCAAGAAGAACCTCAGACAGGCCTATGAGATAGCTGAAAAATCAACAGGACAAAGACATCAGTGAAACAAGGCTCACTATGACAGGAAAGTGAAGATGCATGATTTGCAACCAGGGGACAGAGCCCTTTTGAGAAATTTGGGCCTACAATGAAAGCATAAACTAGCTGACCCCTGGGGGTCTGAAATGTACCAAATATTTTCTCAGCTACCTAATATCCCTGTCTACCAAGTTTGCCCTGAGGGGAAAGAAGGACTTATCAAAACCTGGCACAGCAACAATTTAATGCCTTTGGAAAAATCAATGAGACTCATGAATCTGGAACCCAGAATGGCTCAGCAGAAGCCTAACTCAAGGTGATCCAGAAGGCTAAGGTGGAGAGGAAATATCCTCTCCAATGTTCAAGAGCCCATGCTTCCTCCTGCTGAAAGTGAGGAGGACAGTGATGATGACCAGGGTTTCAGTGGGCTTTTTTATGAGGATGTTCAAAACCCCATGGGCTGTAATCTCAATGTAAATGCACTGGAATTCATTCCTTATCATTTTGAACAGCCCAGACCTGACAACAGACTAAGTGGTGTTTCTGTACCTCTTGCAGAACCTGATACTGATGGAGGCCCTGCTATGCAAATTTCAGAAAATAGTGCTGAGGACAGTCCTACTGTTATGGAAAAAGAAAGTGAAATTATACAAGGGGAGATCTTAGAAGCAGACAAAATGTCTACTGAAAAACTGGACATTGAACGTGCTGTGAGTGACAAACCTTCTGAGCAAAATTCCTTAGTTGTCTCTCCCAAACCAAAACTGCAGAGACTGATTCGGCCCCCTCAGAGACTTACATATGACAGTTTGGGACATAGTACACAGAAACCTGTGACCACAGCTCATCGGAGAGTCTGCGCCCATGACCCCTATGCCTCCTGCTCCATTGGTGACACCTCAGTCCAAGTTAAGCATAATGTTGATCGCCCTTGGTGGGAGGTATGCAAAAATATTATTCAGCTGATGGTGCATTAGTGCTTGTAAATATTTTGCTCCTAATCTACCTTTGACTTGGGGAGAGTGTAGCTCCCACTGTATTTCATTGTAGAAGTAATAAACTGCAGTTTTCCATTATACCACAAGGTGGAGCTCCTTTTCATGAATATAAAAGACAATTTTGAAAGTGAAAGAGAGGGGACTGGAACACTAGCTGAAGGAGGGAAGACTGAAAGGCTAGCTGAAGGGAAAATGGCCTTGCAGCATGACTGGAGTTTTCTTCTTCTAATGTTTTGGGATAGAGAAGTGAGGTGGCAGTTTGTGTCTGTCTCTTGCTGAAATCCTGGATGATGGTATTTTGCGGATTCAGGAGAGAAGTTCTGAAACCAGTAGTTCCATGCCTGCATATGATTCAGCAAGAAAAGGAGTTCCCTTGGCTAAGTGCAGAGATGCCATAGATGACTACCAGAGTTCTGGCGGGTGATTTTCCATTTTTTACGTCGGAGGAACTGTGGTGCCTGCTCACTGGGATATTCTCGACGGAGTGGTGAGAGGCTTTTGGATGTCATTTTTTATACTTTTATAAGATTGTGGATTCCCCCTAAACACTTTCTGGATTACAAATAGCTGGGATCCATATGAGCTCCAACCTTGGGCCTCATCATGCCGGCAGTAGGACTGTAAGTAGTCTCTGGCCAGTGGACAGGGTACAATAGTGTGTCTCATAGCTGATCTAGGGGATAGAGGGTGTTGAGTACTGTTACCTTAAAGACACTTTATTGCTAAATGACATTGCATTTGTTCATATTTGTATTATTGCATTATAAATCTTTATTGTTCAGTGACATTGCATCTTTTTCATATCTGCACTGTTGTATTATAACCCTTTTTCCCCCTCAATGACATTGCATTTTTTTCTGTGTTTGTATTGCTGCATTATAAAAGCCTTACTGCTCATTGATATTGCTTTTGTGTGCATGTTTGAATGTCAAGATCTTTTCTGCTTAGTTCTGGGGAAGGGGATAAATGTATGGTTTCATTACATGCATATCTCACTCTGCCTTACTGCTAACTGGTGCACTGTTGAAATAATTTGTTTGTTGTGCTATTGCCCTTTAAAACTAAAGTGCCACCTAGAATAAAATCTGTTATCACTTGCCACCTTGGGGTGTTGGGCCTAAAGAAGGGGTGTCACCAGAGTCAGGTATGAAGGAACCCATATCTACTTCAGCTACACCTGCGGGTGCGCTACATTGTATTAATTACTTTGGTTTTCGCCTTTGTACCACATCAGATCGATCTTTCTTTCTTTCTTTCTTTCCCATGTCCATATTTCTTTGTTTTATACCTTTCAAAAATGTCTAGATTTTGTTCTTTATATTTTTGCACTTTTTCAGTTGCTTCTTTTTACAAATGACTCAAGGTTTCTTGGTCTATATAAAGTTTTTCATGAATCTGTTGTATTAATGAACACAAATTTGCATTTGAAGGTTTTGACAGTTTTCCTTGTGCAAATATTTTTCTTTCCTCTAATTTCTTTCTTAACCTTTTTGTATAAGTTATGCTGTGTGTGAATAGCACTGTAATGTGCATACATGCTGGTGTGTCACTATGTGCAGTGGCGTAACTACGTTAGAAGCGCCCTGAGACAAACTGTTCCTAGGCGCCCCAACATCCCCCCCCCGGAACCCAAGTCATCGAGATGAAATTCTGATTATTCTATAAACAAAAATGCGCATGTAGTTTTATTATTCCAGAAAAAAAATGTAAGAAAGATCATATACGCATGTACGAGCGTGCATATATGCTCACGCGTGTGCACACACACACACACACACACACACACACACACACACACACACACACACACACACACACACACACACAAACTACAGTACAGCAACTATGCCAAAAATATTGACTTAGACAAATGTAAATAACCCAATGAGAAATAAATTCAAATGACAACGTATGCCAAATAACAAAGTTCAGTTGTTCAAAACAGAATACTAGAGCAAACTGCAGTTCTGTGATAGCAACTAGAGTAATGCAATACAAAAATAAAATGTACAGTAGTACAGCATGAAGCAATGAAAAGTATTTTTTAAATCATTCAAAAAAGAAAACATATCAGCAAGCTGCAAGCACAGTAGAAGGAAGCAGGGCAGGTGTGGCAAGCCAGTGCTTTGCATGGGACCATCTATGACAGAATAACTCTGCTGGTGAAGCACTATTCTCTTGCACCATAGCCAAATTATGGAACTCCCTCCCACCCACAATTACCTTCATACCATCATGCACCCACTTCAAAACTTTACTAAAAGCTCACCTAAAAACATGCTGGCTATGCCCTTGCAACTCCCACTCTAATGTCACCCACCCCATCAAACCACTATCTTTGTAATGTATAATAAAGAGAAAGAAGAAAGCAGCAATACTATATTGTAGTAAAGGCATGCGGCCTACATGGAGTTGCACTGCAGAGATGTGACAGCATGTTAAAGTGCACATGTAAAGTGACAGTTGAATCTAATCGTTTAGACTGCATACCCTTAGCTAAGGTACTTATGGTTTTATAACATGCAATACAAATACAACCCACCAAACTCATTTAACTGTTTCAAATTTACCAAAGAAGCATTAGTGTGGAATTAACAACCTGATAAGCAAAAAGGATGGCGAGCAAGCTGAACAAGTAAAAAACACCAAATAAGCAAAGCAGTACTAAAGCATGCCAAAAGGACAGAAGCTCAAGTTAAATACAAAAAATCCTTTATTAAAGACTCATCAACCTTGAGAGTCTCCAGACCAGACCTTATAAATCCAGACCGCTGTTATGCCAGTTTTCCAGTCTGCTGGAACCACATCAGAAGTTAAGTATAACAGTGCAGAAAACAATTCTTCCACCTGCTCAAGTAACTTAAGTAAGATCGCTTATTACACCGCAGGGTGGTTAGCCCTGCAGCAATACCTCTTCCACACAACAGACTCGCATGCACTCTCTCACACTTATGGTCAATTTAGAGTGCCCAATCCACCTCCGTATGTGATACATACATACCTGTCCCACATAACAGAGAAAGGCAGTAATCATTGTTCTTCTAACCCCTAAAATTCTTTCTTCGAGAGCCTTCTTTAAGCGATCCCGTACCATTTGTTCAGCTTAACAAGGCACATAAAATAGTGAACAATAAGTTGTACTTAAACACAAATATATTCGGTACCTGTACAACGTTGAGCACGAGTAACCACAGAACTGTCCAGCTCTGATAAGTCCAGTTCAACGAAAATACGCACATTCCTAACATCTCCCAGCACAGTGTTAAAACCAGAATACTACAGATCAACACACAGCCCTTCACCTACCTAGCCCAGCGACCGACCCAACAGCAAGCCACAGACTGATCCGCGAGACCAAGCGACCGACCGAACAGCAAGCAAGCTACAGACTGATCTGCGCACCCGAACAAACAGACCGATCCACGAAGAGCTGAACAACAGCAAGCAAGCCCACAATCCAAACACTTACCTGAAGCTGAAGCCCGCGCACTGAAAAAGTCCCGCGAGAGCATCATGCAAAATTTAAAATGCCAATTATCACATTTCTGAAAGCACATTCCTGGCCTCTCTCATTTACAAAAAAAAAATGACACAGTCTTTCTAGAACTGTATCTGAAAAGAAACAAAAATAAATAAATAGACAATAATTGTGACATTAACAAAACTTCTCCTTTCCTAGACTCCATTGCATATGGCTTGCATTATTCTCAAGGATGCACGTATTTTCTCAGTATTTAGTATGCAATGCTGTCAGTTCTGAGTTTACCAGCACAGCCCAAAGTGCCCCCTGCCGCTTGGTGCCCTGAGGCAATTGCCTCACTTCGCCTCTCGTAGTTAAGCCACTGACTATGTGCATGTTTGTGTTACCACTGGGACAATGTCTAAGTAGGTTTGTCTATGCATGAATGGCTATTTCAAGTGCCAGTGTGTGTGTGTGTGTGTGTGTGTGTGTGTGTGTGTGTGTGTGTGTGTGTGCGCGTGTGTGTGTGTGTGTGCGCGTGCGCGCGATTGCATGCTCTGGGTAATGAAAGCAGTGCTTGTATGTGTTTCTCTTAAACAGAACATGCTGGAAAGACAGGCATGTGTCCCAAAGAATCCCCACACTATGGAATAGGCGTCCTATCCATGTAAACAGAGTTTATCCATGACCCTATTCAAACAAAACCTTGACAGCTGACTGCAGTGCTGGTAGAGTATGCTGTTGGCACAATTTTTAGTGGAGTAATTCATAATCACTCAGATTCTTGGGCAGCAAAATGTTACCTTTTAAGAGATATTGATGAATACAAATGGGGTAGTGCAGATCAGCTTATCTAAGTGGGGTAATTTGTGCTGCAATTCTACAGACTATGAATCCTGCCCTCAGAAATATAAGGATTAGTCTACAACTAATGATAGAACCGCTAAATAAAAGATTATCCTCTGTTAAAATACATTTGTTATTTTCAGTATTTCTCAACAAAAATGTCAAACTAGACCCTTAGCTTTAAATAAGCATTAAAAATATGAAGTATTGCGTTTAGATTTAGACCAACTACTGTTATGTCATTCTTACTAGGTTAATTGGTGGTGATAGCATATTAAACTGTAATGCTATGCTGTTATTCATTTACTTGATCTACATTAATAAACAGAATGTATGGGACAGATCAACAAAGCTATTGTATGCAGATGATGTGATGTTACAAGCAAACTGGACAGAAGTTTCATTAAATTTTAAGGGAATGAAATGCAAAACTGAAGGCAAATGGAATAAAACTCAGTATGGACAGGACAGGATGTCATGGCAGCAAATGGAGAAAATCACAAGAAGCTGAAAATTCAAACAGAATGGAGAAAAATGAAAAAGATTCAAAACTTCAAGTATCAGACAGGGGTGACTGAGGAGAAGGGATGTTTGAATAAGAAGGTCAAAGCTTGAATAAGAGGTGTGCAGACAACTGCAACAAAGTGTTAGGGGTAGTACATGGCAGAATAATGCTGGAGAAGCAAGCTGAAAAGTAAATTGTACTAAACAGTGGTCCAACTAGTACTGCTGTGTGGTACAGAAAACTGATCAGTGAAAATAGCAGTTGAGGAAGCTTAAAGTGTTAGACAAGAAGAGCCAGAGAAGGGTGGTAGGGCACCTACTCTGGGACAGACAAAGAACTGATGACATCAGCGCAGAAGCTAAAGTAACGCCGATTGCAGCAATGCTCAAAGAGAAAAGATTATGGTAGTTTGGGCACGTGCAGGAAGGCAGAAGATGATTTGGGAGAAACAGGAAGTATGCAAGAGAAAGCAAGGATGACCAGCAAAGAGAGGGATGGATTGCATCAGAGAAGACCTGTGAGAGTCAGACATGACTGCTGATGAAGGTAGAAGGTGACATTTAATCAACAGAGGCAGCAAAAGTTGAAGCAGCACCATAACCCCATGCAGAAAATGGGGTTGATGATGATTTATTGTTTGTTAATTGGTGATTGTTCTTGTATAGGACCCTCTTCAGCCACATTTCTGGACATAAGGCTGAGACCAAATATTACAAACATACAGTTTCATATGAACAATAATCAAATAAATACAAGAACAATGATTATAAGTGGATAGTGATTAAACAATAAAGGTACCACATTATTAAATATATACAATATTAATCAAAGTGCTGCAAAAACACATTGGGGAATACATATAGAGTTATATATACAATGTGCTTATATCTGGGCAAAACTTTACAAAAAAACAGACAAAATTAATAATTAGGCAAATGGATCTTTGAATGGGAAACAGAAAATTTACCCCAGGACTGCCCTCTGCCCTCCTAATGGACAGAGGCAACTCCCAAATACTTTAGCTTATGCATGGCTCCCCTCAAATTATTTATGGTATGATCCCATTTATTCTCATTAGGGGTAATAAGTAATGACTGTCCATGGGATGGGTAAGACCAAGCCGTAACCAAATGGGATAGGTTATTTCTTTTTTTTTAAACAAGAAACATCTTTATTGAATTACCACTTATGACACTGGCAAGCATACATTTATATAAATGAAAACAAACCATATTGACATATTTTCAGTTGCAAACAACAGACATCACATATAATCTTCTGTACAGTTATTGTCAAACATTACATAGCTCATTCACTCATTCATCTCCTACCTTCCCTTAAACCTCATTCCTCCTCCAAAACATTGTTCTGCTGTACTGCTCCCACAGTTCCAGTTTTTCTAAGTAACTAGCTCCTATCCTTTTCTAGATATCTCACTTCCAGTTATTTTATCTCTTTTGTTATATTCACTACTTCTAGTATGGTTGGTTTAGACTTTTTTCCCATTATCTAGTAATTACTTTTATTGGCAGACACCAGAATTAAACTCAACAATGCTTTATTAGGTCTAGGCAACTCCAATTCTTGTCTCGGCTCAAAAATTTGCTCACCCAGAATTTCTGACAGTGTAGTCTGCAGTGAATTTTTAAAGTCTGCCAACTCATTACACTCCCAAAAAATATGTTCCCAATTACCTCTTTTTTCCTAATCAGACTTGCAAACTTTGCAATCTACCTGAGGAAAAATTCTTTGGAGTCTGCTTTGGGGTATAAAAATACCTGTGCAAACACTTCCAAGCAAAAATCCTAAATCTTCTAGATTTTGTTATACATTTGGGAGCCATACATATATCCTCCCATTGTTTCTTTGTGACTTGCTTATCTAGTTTGCTTCCCAGTCCTTTCTAACCTCCTCTGATTGATTCCTATAGTTACCATGCAATATTTTACATGCCCTATTATTTATCCATTTTTAGCAGTAGCTTCTCTTCTATGTTCCATTAAAAACTCTACCAGTGCTGGTCTTTCACTTAAGATCCCATATTCCTTTCTCTTTGCCTATACTGTGATATCAACCCTTGACTTCCTATCAATCTTTAACTTGCAGTCCAAATATAGTCTTGGCCTCTTCCCATTATTTTACCTTTCTCTCTCTCTCTAATTATTCACTCCCAATACCTTGGTTCCTTTGCCAGTTTTCTCCAGTAAATTCTGGCTCCCTCTTGCCTGTTCTCTGTACCCTTAAATACAGTCATCCCTACTGGCAGAATCTTGTTTCTCCATTCCCATTTTGGCTTAGATCTTAGAATACTTTCTAATACTTTCTAATACATTACGAATACAATATTCTGTATGGTCATTGCTATTCTCCTTAGGGACGGGATAGGTTATTTCGAGCACAAAAAGGGAAATTGGCTAGGCTTAAAATGGCCATCAAGGGCTGCTAGCCTAGTACTGACCTATAACCCTATGTGTCAGTCCTCTGGGTAAGCCAAATAAGTAATCATCAACATAAGATAAAAGTCTGAAATAAAATAATGCATATCTCTAAACCAGTTTAATTTGTATTCCTATTGCAAGTAAGATTTAGTTTCCTGTTAAAAAAGCAATGCATTATCTAGGTCAGTTTGAGATATGATCTTTCACGAATGATAAACTCTGGCCAATTAATTCTTACATTACTGCTGCCACAAACAGTACACACATCTATCTATCTGTCAATATATATAATATGCATATATATATATATATATATATATATATATATATATATATATATATATATATATATATATATATATATATATATATATATATATATACACACACACACACACACACACACACACACACACACACACACACACACACACGCAATATGTAAATGAAGCTTGCTGCACAGTACTGCTAGTTTGCTTTTATTCATGCAAAACTTATTGTTCTATCTCATGCATTAGTGACCACTGCATATTGAATGACATTTTAAAAGAAGATATTTTTAGCTGGTTCATAGTACTCTCTCAGGATG
This sequence comes from Protopterus annectens, assembly GCF_019279795.1. Lineage (NCBI taxonomy): Eukaryota > Metazoa > Chordata > Ceratodontiformes > Protopteridae > Protopterus > Protopterus annectens. The sequence continues at coordinate 1,761,140,238 of NC_056726.1, forward strand.
ATCGTTGAACCAACTATGATTCGGTGTTATACAACAACATTAAAAAAAAGGTAAGCATGTTAATTTACTCCAATGTGTAGGTATCATCCATGTGATCACAACATACCAACTGTAGGTAAATCCTATGATACCCACACCCAGTTGTGGATTACTGTTAATTATACGACTGTCCATTAGTATTCAAAAAGTAACACTCTGATTGGTCAGCCCAACTAACGTGCTTATTGTAAATCCGAGCATATACCAATGGAAAAAGGTCCAGTCATCTGGACTTTTTTCCATTAACATATGCAATAAAAAATTACTTTTATTTCATTTTTTTTAAATAAGCTCACAAAATTGGAGACCCAAACAAACGAGAGAGACAGCACAGAGAAAAATAAAAGGATAATCAGGTACATTATGAAAAATTACAGAAATGTATCTCTTTATCCTTTTATTTTCTCTGTCTCATCTTTCCTATATGTTAAAAGCCCCCCAGTTTCTTCTTCTTCCTTAAAAAGCAACGGGTATCTTCCTTCCTCCAGTGCTTCCCTCACATAGTGTTGGTGTACTGTGAAAGCATGAGAATGCAAGTCCCATACACATGTGCAGTGCATCAGCAATGTCCCAGGGTACCAAGGAAAAAGTGGAAGAGCACCATGGTGTCATTATATAAAGACATTATTTAAGAAAAGTAAGTAATTTTCTTCTTAAATAATGTCATTGTATAATAGCAATAATCAACTCTGTGGTGTGGCATATTGAATATTTACCCACAGTTGCCTTTGTTTAATCACTTAGATTTCACCCTTGTGATTAAACCACACAAGCCATGGGTAAATTTTTAATATACCACACACATTGCCGGTTATTGATATAACAAATCAACACAGAAAGCATTAATAGACATGTTTCAAATAAAGGTAGAACTTCAAAAAGCATGTTTCAGCTTTGAGGGATGGTCCATAATTCATCAAAATATTAAAAAGAAAAATTTAAAACATATATATTCTTCTGGGTATTCCCAAAGCATCCACTTCCAGAACATTAGGGGATTTTCCAGCTTGAAGTGAATATTTTCACTGAATTCCCTACCACTGAGAATGACTTTGTACAAAATACTGAAGACATACATAAAGGGTTCAAGCATGCAAACAAACATGTATCACTGCTGGTAGCTGAAAAGGCAGCTATGAGTTTGAAAAGGAACAACTTATTTCACTAATGCAATTTTTCAACATCCACTTTCACTCATTGAGAAAGCATGTGACAGATGTTTCTTCATTATTACTGGTAGAAAGAACCAGACAAAGAAATCTGTGTCAGTGGCTCAAAAGTACTCTAGCCTTTGGTATTGCCAGACCAGAAGGCTATGGGATCTATTTCCACTCTAGGCAGCTGGATTGCTGACACTGCAGTTTAGTATTGTGTTGCACCCTCATTACCCCATCCTTATAGACATTAAACTGAGGTCTCGTCTGCTTAAGTTGATGGTAACTCAGGTGGCTCTAAAAGATACACAGTTTGAAATATTTTCTGCTTAAAAACCTCAGCTTTGGCCGGCTAAGATCTACCTGTATTCAAGAATTCAATTGCATAAGAGAATTTAAGTACCTTTTTTATCTGCACTTTTTCAAATAATACAGTATTTAAATTGATTTAATTGTGTTGCATGAATATTAACTGAAATGGAAGTTTTGACTCTGTTCTTCAGTTAGTGCTTGCTTGAATTTTTATTGTCTGTTAGTAATTGCAGGTGTGGGGGTAGCCACATTCTTTGATTTCCTGTCAATGCCTATTTAAGTGGTACAGTTTGAAATTTTTCTGCTTAAAAACCTCAGCTTTGGCCGGCTAAGATCTAGCTGTATTCAACTGGACGTATAAGAGAATTTAAGTACCTTTTTTATCTGCACTTTTTTCAAATACAGTATTTAAATTGATTTAATTGTGTTGCATGAATATTAACAGAATTAGAAGTTTTGACTCTGTTCTTCAGTTAGTGCTTGCTTGAATTGTATTGTCTGTTAGTAATTGCAGGTGTGGGGGTAGCCACATTCTTTGATTTCCTGTCAATGCCTATTTAAGTGGTACAGTTTGAAATATTTTCTGCTTAAAAACCTCAGCTTTGGCCGGCTAAAATCTAGCTGTATTCAACTGGACGTATAAGAGAATTTAAGTACCTTTTTTATCTGCACTTTTTTTCAAAAACAGTATTTAAATAGATTTAATTGTGTTGCATGAATATTAACTGAATTGGAAGTTTTGACTCTGTTCTTCAGTTAGTGCTTGCTTGAATTTTATTGTCTGTTAGTAATTGCAGGTGTGGGGTAGCCACATTCTTTGATTTCCTGTCAATGCCTATTTAAGTGGTACAGTTTGAAATATTTTCTGCTTAAAACCTCAGCTTTGGCTGGCTAAGATCTAGCTGTATTCAACTGGACGTATAAGAGAATTTAAGTACCTTTTTATCTGCACTTTTTTCAAATAATACAGTATTTAAATTGATTTAATTGTGTTGCATGAATATTAACTGAATTGGAAGTTTTGACTCTGTTCTTCAGTTAGTGCTTGCTTGAGTTTTATTGTTTGTTAGTAATTGCAGGTGTGGGGGTAGCCACATTCTTTGATTTCCTGCCAATGCCTATTTAAGTGGTACAGTTTGAAATATTTTCTGCTTAAAAACCTCAGCTTTGGCTGGCTAAGATCTAGCTGTATTCAACTGGACGTATAAGGAAATTTAAGTACCTTTTTCATCTGCACTTTTTTCAAATAATACAGTATTTAAATTGATTTAATTGTGTTCATGAATATTAACTGAATTGGAAGTTTTGACTCTGTTCTTCAGTTAGTTTTCCCACCCACCCTTCCTGTTTTTGTTTTGGTGTTAATCTTAGTGGCTTTGAAACTGCCCGCCCCTCTTGTAAATTTGTGTTTGGATACTCCTTATGGGCCCATCTCATTGGCTCACTCAACTGAGTGCAGTGAGATCATATTCTGATTTCAGGCACTCCTACTGTGTACAAAGAGAGCATCTGGGAAAGAGAACAAAAAAAATTTTAAGCTTGTTTCCTGCCTTTCCTTTTAAGTGGTCTAGACTGTTTGTAGGCTTCTGAGCCCGCAAGCCCTTTTGTGTTGGAGGGAAGCCTTCTAGCTTAGTTTTGTTTCTTATACTTAGCCAGTTTTTTAGTTTCAGCACTCAAATCTGTTTCTTTGAACACAGCACTTGTTCAGAACTCATTGTAAGCACTACATAAGCTGCAAATTACTACAGCACTCAACTTTCCTCACTTGTCTAGAGGAGAGCAGTTTTTAGTACTTAATAAATATGCACCTATCCAGGCATGTCTAAGGGTCAGCTCCCAGTGATTTCTCCTGTCTACCTGATGAATCTGGGCATCTTGAGGCAATGCAGCAATTGCCTCATGTACACAGACAACCCCCTCCTCCTACCACCCAACTCTACAACCTGTGAGAGATGCACTTATATAGCCAAACTGGAAGCAAAGCTCTCTTCACCCAAGACTGGATTAGACAGTCAAGAGGAGAAGGTAAACACTTACACCACACCACACTCATCACATAGTCCCTCAAAACCTACACCACCAAAACACACACATATAAACACAAAACACACACCTACATTCACAGAGGCTCTCAATAAAAACCTGCCCAAGCATCAGGGACATCCAAAGCATAAACGCAAGCAAACTCCACCCCCCAACACAACCCAAATGACACATAGCCCACAAACTCAGTGTGCCACTCAACCACAGCCCATAAGGCATAACAACGTACCCAACACTCTAGTCATAGGTGACTCTATAGTTAGGCACACTGATGTTCCACTCACTAGACTAAACAAGGAGAAAGTTACTGTCAGCTGCCTGTCAGGTGCCAGGATCCGCCACATAACGCATGCACTCAGGTCACTCCACAATAAGTACAAATATGACACTGTCATTGTCCATGTTGGTGTGAATGACCTGAGACGTACCTCCCTGGACTACATGAAAAGAGACATGGAGGAGCTCTCCGATCTTGTATCCAAGGCAGGTATGACCCTAACCCTGAGTAGCATTCTGCCATCACCCAGAATGATACCACAGTACAAGGACAAAATGATTGACTTCAACAATTGGCTAAGCTTCTGGTGTCATTCTAAGGGGATTCAGTATTTGTCTGCCTGGGACGACATGATCGACAGACCATGATGCTTTGCCAGAGATGGCCTGCACCTGTCGCCCTTAGGATTCCGGATACTGGCTAAGGCTCTTGCCACCCCTATAGTGCCTTTTTTAGGCAAAGTTCAAATGACAAAGTCACCACCATAACAGGTACAAGCAAGCAAAATCTGAGGGTAATGATACTCATTGCTAGAAGTCTAAACCTCAAAATGCACTCACTCGAGGCACTCCTTAAAATGGAGAACATTGACATCTGTGCAGTGACAGAGACCTGGTTCAAAGCTCCAGAGAGCACCCCTGCATTACCAGGCTACAATTCATACCACACCTTTCGGCCACCTAACCCAGAACAAAGCACTAAAGGCGGAGGCGTGTCCATATTCATTAAGGATATCCACACCTCCAGGATAGTTGCACAGCATAATGCATCCGAGATTATCCAAGTGCAACTAACTCTGGGCAAGACCGCAATCCAAATTGTAGCTTGCTACAGACCCCCCCACCATGCCCCAGGATTCCCACTCCTCATTTCTTGATACACTAGAAAGTATTAGGGTACAACCCAACACTCTAATAATGGGCAGTTTCAACTATCCCACCATTAACTGGGAAAACTACTCATGTACCAACTCTTTTGCTCTACGTTTTCTAGAATTCATAAATTCCAATGCCTTAGATCAACTTATTCACACCCCCACCAGGGGCAGCAATATCCTAGACCTGGTCATTACCAACATGGGAAACCGGTGTTCCACACCAGAGGTCAATTTCTCATTGGTCAGATCCGACCACAAGCTAATCAGCCTAGACATCCACATCCCACCCCCACCGCCAATTAGGGAAACCATCGTAAAAAACTTCTCCAAAGCCAACTTCACACCTCTTAAGACAGAAGTGGATAACTTCACAACACCCATGCAGATGGACAATAGAGGTATGACTGCTGAATCCTACACAAATGCACTTTATAAGCACTTACACGAATGCATGGATCATGCTATCCCTAATAGAACCAAGATGTTATCCTCCAAAAAAAGGAAGCCAATCTGGTGGTCCTCTGCCATAAACAAACTCTACAACAGAAGAAAGAAACTGTTGCAAAAAAGAGTAAAATCCCATGACTGGAGGAACTCCCTGGTCAACCTCAGTAAGAAGCTGAGATCCCTCATAAAATCCTCCAAAGCTAGTTACGAAAACAAAATTTCCACTGACTCTAAAGACAACCACAAAGCATTCTATAGCTATGTCAAGAATCTCAGTGGGAACACTCAGATCTTCTCTGAGTTACAGCACAATGGCACTAAATATACAGAACCAACTGATATTGCCAACATCCTAGCAGATAGGTTCAGTGCTAACTTTACCCCCCTCTCACCCCCTAGAGGGCCCATCTCTATACTGGAAGAATGCAAAGTTCCTATAATCACGGTTGCACAGGTAAAAAACACACTCTCCAAAGCCAAGAACACAGCATCCATGGGACCTGTTAATATCCCAGGCTGTGTTCTACATGAACTACAGAATGAACTGGCACCCTACCTAAGTACCATGTTCAATCATAGCCTCACCTCAGGCTTTGTACCCACTGAATGGTGCACCATGACAGTTAGCCCACTCCACAAAGGTGGAGCCACGACGGACCCCGGGAACTACAGCCCCATTAGCCTGATGAGCCTGGTCTGCAAGGCCATGGAATGTATCATCATGGAACTCATAAACAAAGACACTGGTAATCTCCAAACTCTGGACCCTACCCAGTTTGGATTTGTAAAAGGCAGATCATGTCTCCTAAACCTGATTGACTTCTTTGAAGCAGTCACCAAAGCCATAGATGAGGTTAAAATGGTTCACACAGCTTATCTAGATCTCGCCAAGGCTTTCAACACCATCCCCCACTCTGGAATTATAGATAAGCTCACTAGACTAGGTATAAATCCCTATGTCACAAGATGGGTTGCCAACTGGCTCATGGACAGAACCCACATTGTGAAAGTAGCAGATTCCAAATTCGACTTCAGACCAGTGACAAGTGGAGTACCACATGGTTCAGTCCTGGGTCCTCTCCTGTTTGGTATCTACTTCTCTGAAGTGCAGGCTAACACAGAAGGTCTTTGGCTAACAAAGTTTGCAGATGACTGCAAACTAGGAGCCATAATCGAAACTCCTAACGATGTGGACAAACTACAAAAGGGCCTCACTGAGATAGATACCTGGTGTCAAAGCCATGGCCTGAAGCTCAATGCCAAAAAGTGTATTGTCATCCCCTTTGGTAAAAACTCTGTACCCATGAACTACCACATAGCTGGTAGTCTACTTAATGCCAAAAATGTGATAAGAGACCTTGGGACACAGGTGGATAGTAGTCTCTCCTTTGATAATCATATCGCCACAGTGGTCAGGAAATCCTTCTACGTGGCTCATCTCATCACAAAAGGATTCTCATACAGAAAAAAAGAGGTCATTGTTCCCCTCTACTCATCATTCATTAGCCCCATTATAGAGTACAATGCCCCTTTTGGTATGTACCTCACAAGACATCTACAACAACTGGAAAGACCACAGAAATACCTCACAAATAGGATTACTGGCCTCAAACAGATGCCATACGCAGACAGTCTCAAAAAACTACAGCTTTACTCCATCGCATATCACCTACTCAGGGGCGATCTCTGCCTAACATACAAAGCTATGTCAAACCCAGAGCTGTTGGACATGCTCCACTTAAAGAAATCCCAATCTCTCCGAGCTACACGCTCTAGGGACCTAAACCTTGTCACCACAATAAACAAAACATGCTGGAGGGATAGATTCCTGTCCCAGAGACTTCCCATACTCTGGAACAGACTACCTATCTATGTCAAACAGAGCTCCTCATTAGCACTCTTCAAGAAAAAGTCTTGATGATTGGATGGGAAATGGGAAATTCACCCCAGGGATCACTTCTGTGGCTCTGCTCGACAGGGGCACAGGAAAATAATTTTCTTGGGTGGCGAAAGCCAGGGTACATTTTTTGGCTAGGCTTATATAGGCCCTAGGGCCAATAGCCTAGTACCTACCTATGAACCTATGAACAATGGCACCTACTGAAAAAAGTAGGAGAGGTTCCCATTGTCCTAGACAAATTTCCCCTAGTAGTATAAATGCCATCTCAATTTTCCCCTGAAAATGACCACTAGCCTATTGGGACAAAGCTGGTCAACAAAGAATAAATAAAAAATAATATAAAACCTCAGTATGCTGGGTACTCATCAAGGCATCTGCAATGCTAAATGAAATCCAATATCCTTAATTAGATTTAACATCACTTACTTTGAGAGTTTCATTGAAGAGAGGGGAGAGGGTTTTCTTTTTAACTGATGTCTTCCTCTTACTCTTTGATGATTTGTCTGGCAAAAGGTAACTCTTCACATACCTGTCAGTTTGGAGAGAGGAAAGAAAAGGTATTTCAGACACATACAATGCAGATCCATACACTAGCAGAGATAGAAAATAACAGCATTTAGGACAGTAAGATTAGCTTCAGTTTATTTACATCTGTCTCTCTTTATCTTTTGGTTTAGCAAGTAGATGGACAAGCCTGCTTAAGCCCATTTTAGCATCAAGTTGCTTTTTTAGCCTCAATAGCAGTAGTGAATCCCACCCCCCAGAAATAAGCCCTGTATACATCAGATTAAAGGAAAGAAAAAGCAAACAAAACATGATCCAGTATACACATATTTGCTAGTCACCACATAAACCAAGTATCTCAATACTGTAAGAGGCAAGTGAGAGTCCTTTGTGTCATGGGAAAGCAACTTGGCCTATTGGTTAAAATCAAGTTCAGTTGGAGTGTTTATGTGAGATAAATTCTGCCTTTCCTCAAAGTCACGACAGCTTTTAGCGTCACTACTTATGGATCTATGTCAGAAGGTCTACCTGCCATAATATCGATGTTTAAATGATTCAGATTGGACGAATGAAGCAGCAAAATCATGACGACCTGGAACACTGATATCAGAAAACAATGAAAAGTGACTATAAATGGTTGTCCAAGATTGTGGGTTTTACCCTTTTCTCAGCTGTAGTACAATTTTAGACTTTATGTATAATTAACAAGGGTTGTGAGGGTGTATGGGGGCTCGCCCCAGAAATTTTTTTTTTTTCGATATTTTGTGATGTCTATGTTCTGGTCCATCAGAGGTTTGCAGGTTTGAACATCTGGTAGTAATCATTTAAATGTCAACATTACTTAAGGTGGCCTTCTGACATAAATACATATATATTTTTTTGCCTCTGCCTGTGATATCCCCACTCTGGGCCAGTAATCAAGGAGTCTGAATCCTCACCACTGACATTGGAGAAGGATGTTCACTTGGAATACAAATGGATACACTCAGTATTTCCAGATGCAGACCCCTAGGCATCAAGCACAATTTCCCTTAGGAACACACATGGCACACACTCAGCCCAGGGTCTGGGTGTCTCTAACTGATTTCCTCCAGGTCCCCAGTAAGACTCCCCGCTGGCACAGCTGTAGGGTTAGGTCCTCAGCTGAGTGTCTAAGCCAAGTCCACCAGCACCCTCTCTGTGAAACTAGTGATTTGTGTCCCCCTATACCATGCAGCTTTGTGTTTCTAGCTAAATTCCTCAATAGCTTGGACAAAAATAATCCATACCTGGGTACAGGTGTAATCATTTCTCACAACACATTCTGTGTGCTATGGTCAGTGATGAAAAGGCCTCTGCCTTGCACTGAAGTGAGTATTGTGATATGGCAAGCATGAAAATTGAGGTGACAGAGGAGAGTAGGGTACATGTGCACATTTCAAATGTTAGAATTCTGGCTAATGCAAGACAGTAAAATATACTAACAGTTTGTGCATTACAATGCGTGTGTGGAATACAGACTACAATATGAAAGGGCACCATCCTGACATTTTAAGTGTTAGGTACTGAAGCTCTTTTTCAGGTGAATGCCCATTAATGTGCAGATGTTGGTGTATTTGATCCACAGGTTATTACACTTTATGAGTGACAACGAAGGGAATGCTGATATTGCACTTTCCAGTGTTGCATTGATTATGCTCCTATCTACTGAAATGTGGCCTCTTTATACTGCACGTTTAATGCTTTATAATAGGTCCCTAGAGAACCTGGGATCCATAGATATTATTGGGGCCCATTAATGCAGTGTTTTTGGTCTTGGAGAGTGCATCTATGACCTGCTCCCTAGTGATAGCAGGGGAGGTTGTTTGATGACATTTCCTGGACGGCATTTTGGAACACAGGGCCTAAAACTGAAGTTGAATTTGTTAGCCAGCAAATTTGCTACATCTTCTGGCTCTGTATAGGTAGCTCTATTTCCAATCAGTTCTGCACACTGCTGTGTGCTGCCTTTGAGATTTTAGATATAGCTAAAGAAAGCCTTGTGGTTGTCCATTGCCTGGGAGGCTATCTTTACTGCAAATTTGGCTTTAGAAGATTTAATTTTCCCTATAGTTTATTTATATTGATGAGAGTGTTTTTATTATACAGGGCATAGCACTTCCTAATCTTCACTATGACTTTTCTTTTTTAGTTGTACAGCCTGATTATGCTTGGATTTCCCCTACAGTGGTTTGTTTTTTTGAGTTAGTTCTTGGCTTATTTCTTGTAGGCTGTCTCTATGCATTTATTGACATTACTGAACAGGGTTTCAGTGAACAATTAGCCATGCTGTCAGGGTTTGGAGGTGGCTTGAAATTTTGAAAGGTTATCACTTAGTAATAGGAAGTTTGCCTTAGAATAGTAACTAAATGTTACAGGGTTAACCAGAGTTGCAGAACTGATTATTACAAATGAGACAGCTTTGTTGTCTGAACTTACCAGAGAGGACACTATATTTGTTGGGGGGGGGGGGGGGGGGGCATTCTCCCATGTTTGTAAGTACCAATATGTTTTGCAAAGAAAAGGCATTGGCCCAGTTCTCCTTTACTGTTTAAACTGCCAGACTGTTTCCAGATTACCACCAATAATCACAGACTAAGACAGGGTGATCAGATAGTGACTATCAGCTTGTGCACTCATTGGGGCTCATGTGTACACAAGAGGAACAACAAGGAGGTTACCTGTTTACGTCTTCCAGGGTAAGAGGGTACTGTTGTTCATGATCCCTGAACATGATACAGGAACTATGACATGGGGCAGTTGATGCAGCAGTTGGAAGGTAAAAGAATTAAACATCACCTCTTAAGACAGGGCATTTCTAGCGCAATATCATTGCACCCCCATCTGGGTGACATCACCCCACATCGCAGTGAGGAGGTGGGGCTAAGAAAACCCAACTTGGCCACAATATGATAGCAGGGGCATTTCTACTCCTCATACCAGTCACAAGGGGAATGAATCATCGCCCATACATCTATAGACAGCCTCTCATTTAGAGGAATGGGATGCATACAACAAAGGACATGCCACAGTGCCACCAATCTGGTAGCCCCAGTGAGAATGAGCCATAGAAGAGACCTGGGAGTATGAAGGCAGCAGCAACTCCCCCCCCCCAAAAAAAAAGATTAACCACTAAGAATACCGATGGTCCAATGTGGTAGTGTGAAAGCAAATTTTTCAGAATTTAGATTTTACAAAAACTGTAAATTTTGGCTTTTTCAAGTTGTTACTGAAAGTTTTCTAATCAAATGATCCAAGAAGCTTTTAAAACATTCAGTTAGGGTTTGTTTACTAAAAACATGTCAATGGTCAGAAAACCAAAATGCCATGTTGTTAATGTAATGTAGCATCAGCATGTTGGGAAAATAAAATGAGGAGATTCTCATAAACAGGGTGGAAGGTAGTGGAACTGGAAGGTAGTGGAACCTAAGGCAGCCCCTTGTGGAAGGTGCATAACCACAGATTTTGGTGGGGTGCTGTCAGAAACATTTGCACCCTGAAGTATCTACTGTAAAGGTACTTACAAAACCTGTTACTGTAGCTGCCTTGGCCTGTTAACACTCAATTTAGCATGAGTCTTTGCTGTGCTGCAACTGAATTAAAGGCCTTACTGAGATCCTTGTAGATAACATCAAAAAATGGTGCTTCATCTTACTCTTAGAGACAGTAGGGAAGTGGTTATGCTGTTTCCCTTCTGGAAACAATGCTAGTGTTTGCAGAGGAAACAACCGTCCTGATGTAAATTGAATTACTGGGTACAGCTTTTCAATACACTGCAAAAGGGGGATAAGAGAGGTTTCTGCATGCAAATGCATTCTGTCTAGTGGTTTGTGTAAATGACCGGATATTTTCCAGACTTTCAGAATATTGCTGGAGCTCACAGAGTGGTTAATTAAGTGTATGACGGCAGGGCCGGTGTTGGCATTTTGGAGGCCCCCAGCAAGTGTCAATTTGGGGGCCCTCCAGACACTTTCAGCCTAAGTATCATCCTTCAGTACTCTCAAAACCATGCAAATTAATTCTTTCTGTCTTTTCTCAAATTTTGCTTCACTCCAGCTTTTTCAAGAAGTCATGGCCTACTCTATGGTCTCAAGAATATTTTATTTTTTTACATACAACCTGTTTCATTCAGTGATGGTTTGAATAAAAACTGTGATTAAGAAAGAAAATTCAGTGTTGCTATTCAAGTTTAATTTTCCTTCCACCCTTTCAGTACACATTACTGGCCAAGACAGCACAGTAACAATTGAGTAGGCAAAAAAGTTAACTAAGCCATAGGGTTGCAGATGCTCTGAGGTGCATTGCAGCATTTTCACAACCTTTGACCCTGTAGTGGCCTGAACAAAAATCATGAGTAAGAAAAGAATCAGTCTTACTTTTTTCTGTCGCAGAAGACACAAATGGTGCCCAAGGCTTACTGTTTAAAGCTGAAAAAACAGTAGCTCACAATAAATTAACAAGATAGTTTGAGAGGATACAAAAATCCTATATGGGAATCCTTAATATTTTTATTCATATAGTTACTATCCATCTGGTTTACTAAGGACATGAGATTGCTGTGCTAGATTTTTCCATTTGACAAACATGTGACAAAATATCAAACTAAGATAACTTGCTGTGGTTGGGCACCCTCCCCCGACCAAGGGGCCCCCAAGATTGCAGGCTTCACTGATCCCTAAAGCCAGCTATGTCAGAGGGGAACAGATATGAAAAGGATTGCAAGCCTAAGTCTGCCTCTCCAAAACAGGGCACACCTTTTAGGTAATGATCGTCTTTGCAATGCTTACTGGATTTAAGGAAAATGATGGCATGAAGTCAAAAACTCGGTGAGCAGTGTAATCCAACTAAATGGTAGATTCTTTTCTATTTTGTGTCTAAATGAAAAGAAATACTAAGCAAAAGGTTTGAATATTGAGGTGTCTGATCCATGCTCATGACTCCTGAGGTATTTTTGCAGCCTAACAGAGAGCCATAGGCAAGTGGAGTGGATGAGGGCTGCTGCCCAGGTACTGAGTTGCAAATGTTGTCAACAGTATAAAAATCTTAATTTTTTTCTAATCTTTTCAAAATTCCTCATCTTTTGAGCATCAGCGAGGATGTAGATTCCACTTGTCATGCTACTCTCACTCACAACCTGGAAACTTTCTCTGTCTCTCTCTCACTCCGATACAGGGCAATAAAAAGACAGATGGAGACAAAGTTGACAAGTTACAGCATAATGACATGGATCTGCAGCCTGTCTTACCTGTCTGTCACTGCAATGTGTAACATAAACTGTCACAGCTCCAGCTGAGAGTACCCCGCCCCGTGCTGTCATCAGTCATGTCAGAATAGGGCTTTGTCAGAGCATAATGCTAAACTGTTAAAATGCATAGTTCACCTTATTTTTTTAACAGTAGTGTCAAATGACAGATTATGCAAGTGATCTTGCTTTATGTCACAGCTCCACTCCAACAGCACATTATTCATAGGTTCATAGGTGCGTGCTAGGCTAATGGCCCTGGAGCCTTTACAAGCCTAGCCCACAGAAGTGCCCTGGCATCGTGCCACCCAACGTTACTTCCTAGTACCTCTATCAAGTAGAACCATTGGAATGATCTCCAGGGTGAACTTTCTATTTCCCATCTACTCATCAAGATTTCTCTTAAAGAAGGCCAGTGAGATGCTCTGCTTGATATGTATGGGAAGTCTGTTCCAGAGCATGGGCAGTCTCAGGGTTATTATTTATTTATTTTATCGATAAAAGAATGTGCTCAGCATTTTTTTGAATTAAATAGTACATGTTACTTCTCCATTGCTTATAAAGTGTCATGCAAAATGTCAAAGCTTCATTTGAGGCCAGTTCCAGTTAGCCATCTCAGAACATGGCTTATCAATATATAACAGTGCTGTGTATTAAATGTGTGAGTCCTATCTTTTTTTTAATTCAACAGTACATTGTGAAATGACTCTGAATTACAGTCGCTCTCCAGTAGCATTATGTTGCTAACAGTGTGTGTGTGTGTGTGTGTGTGTGTGTGTGTGTGTGTGTGTGTGTGTGTGTGTGTGTACTTGTATGTGCATTTATTAGTATATTTTAATTATTTATTGTATTAAAGTGCAATGCAAAATGCCACACCTCCAGTCAGAACTCACCCTCAACTGTAAGAGTTCCAATCAGTATCTCAGGTTAGTACTTATTATCACAAAATAATGTTATGTTAATGTCCATTAGTTTTCATAAAATGCAAAACAGAATGTCACAGATGTTCGTCATATGGATCACTGCTGCAGTAACCTTAGCTATATGAGTTATATTCTGCGAAGGATATAACAGCCAGTCAGTTTCCAAAGCTTCAGACCATCTCCCACACACCCAAACTGTCACTAAAAGACATATGTGGGTATGAAGCCCTTCAGAGCTTTACTCCTGCAGAAGAGTATGCTCCTCTGAGACCTTTGAGGATCAATGGTCAGTGTGTGCTATCCTTTGCTGGGCAGATAAGTGCCCTTTGGGGGAATAAAAACATTTTCTTAATTTTGTTGATGTTTTAGGGGGTGGCCATGGTGGTGCAGCAGTTAGCATTGCCGCCTCACAGCAAGAGGTTCTCCGGTTCGATCCTCGGCTGGGGTGCCTTCTGTGCAGAGTCTGCATGTCCTCCCTGTAGTCACGTGGGTTTCCTCTGGGTGCTCCGGTTTCCTCCCACATCCCAAAGACATGCCCGTAGGTGGATTGGACACTCCAAACTGGCCCTAGGTGTGTGTGTGTGTGTGTGTGTGTGTGTGTGTGTGTGTGTGTGTGTGTGTGTGCCTTCTGTGGAAGGTTGGGTGCCGGGCTTGCAACTCGACACCGTAAAACTCCATTGCCAATCATGAGTGGACAGGTGATCCGCTGTGGCGACCCCTAAACGGGAAAAGCCGAAAGAAGAAGTTGATGTTTTATTACTTTCCTCCTCAGGAAAGTTATTTAAAGCTCCAAGTGTTGTATTCTGATGGATTTGTCTTGAGACTGTAATCTACTTTTAAACTGGACACTCATTTCTTTCTGTCAGTTAAAAAGTAAAGTAACCAAAAACATTATTCCCGTAGATAAAATGCATTTATTTTTCTTTTCTTGGGCTGGCACAGTGTTTTAAAGTGCTTTTTACCTTGTTTTTTTCTGTCAAAAAAGTAACTTTTGTGGACTGGTAGTGTTTACCTGCAATTGCTGCTTGTCTTCCCTGGGAAACAGGCATTTATTTCAACTTGGCAATGGAACAGACTACAGGTCCCATGGTTGGTTCTTCATCTACCCACAAAAATAAAAAGCTAAGCAAACAGTCTGTCACCACAGCAGGCTAGGAATTTGCCTCAGCTGCAAATGGGTGACTCAACTGTGGCCATTTGTTGTCCCTCAGACCACAAAGCTTTTACTAAGGATCCCTCTGGTGTAGCACATATATCCACTCTGGCCTGGGGTTAGCCACATCCTCTGTGTTTTGGGGTTCCCTCAATGGGATAGGGAACAGGGAAGGCTGCCCTTTTGTGTCAGAATGCTGTTCTCATTCCTGGGGAAGCAGCTGCTGCCATTAGTAACACAACTGACCCTATTTTTTTCTGTCAAAAAGAAATAAAAAAAACAAGCCTGTATCGACTCCTCCTCAAAATTCTTTGGATAGGAATAGTTTACTGGGTCTGGCTCATAGTTTAATTTAGGTTATGGATTCTTATTGTAAAGTTGTTTCTGGTAAAATAAAGATTCCTTTTTCCTGAAGAGTTTCAATATTTTGAATCTGAACAGGAAGATGCAGGGATTGATTCATTTTTTTTTACCTCCGATTTCTGATTCAGATTTAGAGAATAGCTCAGTTTCTTATTCTCCCTGTGGGGGTTTCTCTTTTCTAAGACTATTAAGTGTTTTCAGTGGAAGAATACTGACTTTTCTTCGTCCCTCAGAAAATACCATGAGTTGTTAGAGAAGGATTTTCCAGAGTTCACACCCATTTCTCCTATTGTACTTACTGTGCAAGATGTGCATATTACTGCCTGCAATTAATCTAATTGTCAGCCAGCTGCCCCTAAAAAGGCAGATAGGAAGTGTAAGGTTCCTCAAATTTTTATACACTACTCCCAAACCTGACCCAGCAGCTATAGATTTAGTTGATTCCACTGCTGCTAACACTTAGTTATTTACAATCCTGCTCTTTCTGATACAGATGGGAAAATTATTGATAGGTATGGGAAAAAAGTGTATAGTTCTGCAAATTTTATTTTCATATTTTTGAACTGTCAGGCTCATATTTTAAGTTTATTCGGACAAACTGTGAAAGTATGAGGAATGTTTTATCTTCAGTTTCTTCTTGTGAGGAAGATCTGCTTTAAATAACTTAGTTTCTTTGCACAGGTCACTATCCGTTTGCAGTGTGTGTGTGTGTGTGTGTGTGTGTGTGTGTGTGTGTGTGTGTGTGTGTGTGTGTGTGTGTGTATGACTCCATTGATACTTCTTCTAGGTCTATGGCCACTGGTACTGATTTGAGGAGGTTTGAATGGCTGCATTCTCAGAAAGTCACAGATCATGTTAAAATGAAATTTTAAATTCTCCTTCAGACAGAGATTTAGTGCTTGGGCTCTCTGCTGCAGTGGTGATCAAAAAGTGTGATGAAAGGGGTAAGCTGATCCAGGGAAATTAGGATTTTGCAGCCCCTGCTTTCCAAATTGTCCAAGGGATTTTCTATCTCCTCATCCAATTTTGGCAAAAAGCAGAATAAACAGGTGAACAGACCTTTAAGAAGAAATGGCAAGGGGGTTCTAAAAAGAATTCTCAAACCTGCCAAAACCAAGGACAGTCCAACAAATCTGACAGACTACTCAAACAACCTTGTTACTCCCTCTGCACTGCCCCCTTTTTGTCTTCCACAAAGTCTGAATCTCAGTTTTTCTTTTTTGCAACAGATTGAACAAATGAAAACCATTTATCAAGGTTACAGATGGCAGTGGGAGGAAATTCCTCCTTTCCAGAGGGTCATTCCTCATCCTCCAGATCCGATTCTTTTGTTTCCACCTATTCTTGATCACATGCTATCCGAAGTAGTGACAGAACCAGTTATTCCTTCCCAGGTAGGGAAGGGATTTTATTCTGGGATGTTTCTAGTGCCAACAAAAGAAAATGCTTGGAGATCAGTTCTGGATCTTTCTTTCATAAATCTGTTTCTGTTAGTGCCCACATTCAAAATGATGTCACTTCACAGCTTGCTATCAGTTCTATCTCTTTCAAGTTTCTGAATAAAACTAGACTTAAAAGATGCGTATCATCACATCCCCATATTCATCCAGACATCAAATACTTCTTAAGGGTTTGTTCATCTGGATCACATTATAAGTTTACTACTTTACCCTTTCGACTATTCACTGCACAAAGAGTGTTCACAAAGTGTCAGGCTCCAGTTATAGTTCATTGCAGGATACCAGGTTTCCATATTTAGACAACATGCTTTTCTTTGAGGGCCTGTCAGAAATACCTCTCTTGGGTGAGAGATCTCCTGCACAAGCTGGGATTCTAAGAGAACATTCAAAACTCTTTCCTGACTATTTCACGCAAGACTGTACTCCTGGGATGTCAACTAGACATCTCAGTTCAAACAGCTTTTCTTCCACAGGGAAAAATAGATATTTATTTAGATCAATTTCTAGGGTTTTCCACTCACACTTTGGCCACTGTGAGGGAATACTTCAGGATTTTGGGTCTCATGGCATCTATGATTCTCATGATATCACTGGCAAGACTCCACATGAGAAAGATACAGTGGCATCTGAAATCTCTTGGTCCTTGCATCAACACCCTTTATCTTTTCAAATCCCAGTGCAGGGGTTTGTCAGAAGAAAAATCTCTTGGTGGAGACAATAGATATCTTTAAATCCAGGTTTCTTCTTCTCCCTCCTTGCTTCAAAGCTATCAGTCACCACAGATGTTTCGGACTTTGCTTTGGGAGCAGTTCCAGCAGGGATAAAAGTGCAGTGAATGTGGGACACAGACAGATGCAAGCACATAAATATCAAGGAGATGCTCGCCTTGGTTAATGCACTCAACTCTTTGAACCAATTTTGGCACTTCTTCAAGTAGTTACAGACAAAACCACATTCACGTGGGACATCAATAAGCAAGGGGGAACCAGGTTGTATCCCCCTTTGCAGACTAGCCATGTTTATTTGGGATATAGCTTCACAGCACCATCTCATTCTAAAAGCATCCTACTTTCCAATAGAGCAAAACTGTACATCAGACAAGCTTAACAGGACCAGGACAGACTGTCTCAAATCGAAAATGGATTGGGGGTCTTCCAAAATTTGATCCATCTCTGGGGAGTTCCTCAGATAGACTTCTTTGTTTCCTCTCAGAATAATCAACTGAAAAGATTCTGTTTCAAGGCTCCGTGCAATAATATCTGGAAGACAGATGTGTTTTCTTTTCATTTCTTTGAACAGGAATGCACCTGTATGGTTTTCCATCCTGTCCAATAATCTCCAGGGTACTTCTGAAGATTCAGAAGGAATCCCCAAGATCATTGTGGTGACTCCCTTGTAGCCAGGCAGTCATGATTCTCCCTTCTTTTGGAAATAGCCAGGGATAATTATCATGAGCTTCCTCACAGCTGACTCTACTCATACAATAACAGGGGTGTTTGATACATCCCAACATCAATCATCTTCAGTGGACTGCCTGGATGGTAGGGTCATAATTCCTTTAAGGCATCTGTTTACTGAGGATGTACAGCAGGTACTATTGAAAGCAAGAAAGCCTGCACCTAGAAAATCATATATTAGAAAATAGAAAAGTTTTTTTTGCTGATATCAAGAAAATAAACAGCACCCACTCAGGGCTAGTTTTTCTCAGGCTTTACAATATTTGTGTGAGTTTCCATCTTGTGCCTTTCTTATTCCTCCACCAAGGTTCATTTAATCAGCCATTTCAGCATGTCTCCCTACAGATCCACATCTTTCAATCCAGTCTCATGTCAAAATGTTCTTGAAAGGGGTTTTGTATAAGAGGCCCCAAGGAAACTGGTGGCCCCTCCTTGGGATATTAATTTTGTGTTAGAGAAGCTAACACTTGCTGCATCTGAGTCAGCTAATCTGGCTGATGTGGGGTTCTTAACATGGAAAACAGTTCTGCTGATTGCTCTGACCTCTGCAAGAAGGGTATCCAAGTTGCAAGCTCTTATGGCGAGCCAACCCTATCTCATATTCCACAGAGACAGGACTTCTTTGAGAACAAATACTTCTTTTATGCTTAAAGTGGCATCTGGGTTTACTATAAACCAAACTATCCAGCTTCCTGTTTTTCTTCCTAAACCAAAAAAATGAGGGATAAAGGATATTGCATACCCTGGATGTCCACAGACAACTCAGTTACTATCTTGACAGAACTAAATCTTTCAGATGTTTGGATCAATTGGTCATTTCTTGTGAAGGTAAGAAGAAGAGACAGCCCGCATCAAAATAGACCATTTCCAAATGGTTGTCAAAGACTATCACCCTTTGTTACACTCACAATAACAAATATCTTCCAGGTAGGGTCAAGGCAGACTCTACCAGGGCCTTGGCTTCATCTATGGCCTTTTGGAAAGGGTTGGATTCTAGAAGTAATCTAGAAGCTGGTACTTGGTCCTCTGTACACACTTTTACAAAGCACTGGTGTGTGGTTCCTTCTATAGGTCCAGATCAGGCTTTGCTAGGCCCATTCTTCTCCTTTCATCTCTGAAATGTAGTTATCTATGGTAATTACCCATATAGCTAAGGCTACTGCAGCAGTGATCAACATGATGAACATAGTACAGTCGAACTTACCATAGCAGTAAATGTTTGAATAATCACTGTTAAAGTAGATGCTCCCTCCTTCCATCCCCCTTGTATTTCAATGTGATTTTTATGCCACGTAGTGGACATTTATTTTTGTTATTACTAACATTGCCCTTTCAGATCTCAGCCTTTTGCTGTCTGCTGGCAGGAAAGCTCTGAAGGGCTTAACACCCAAACTTTCCTTTTAGTCAGTTCAACTCGAGCTCCTTGAAAGTTTGGGCATGTGGAACGTGCCCTGAAGCTTTGGAAGCTCGTTGGCTGTAATATCCTTTGTGGGATATAACCCATTTGGCTAAGGCTACTGTAGCAGTAATGATTTGAACATCTATTGTTATAGTAAGCTCAACTTACACAATTGTACTTTCTGATCAAAAATAGATATGTATATATAAATATATAAATACACACATACACACACAGACAGACAGACAGACACACACACACACACACACACACACACACACACACACACACACACACACACACACACACACACACACACACATATACATACATACAAAATAAAGACTTCAGCTGTATACATCTCAGATGTATAACTCTCATAAACTCAAAAATAAATATAATAAGGGGCACACAGTGATGAGTTTAGGTCACTATCTGCCTTTTAGTATAACTCATCAGGGACAAACTCTGGGATAGACTTTAAATACTGTTCATATATATTTAGAGAGTTATTGAAACAAGTTTGTGTTTTCAGTCTGAAATGAAGCCTAAAACTGTAATTATTGTCATTACACAGTGACTGCAATCCTCAATGATTTGTCCAAAAAGCACACATTTTACATGGACCATACCAAACATGAAGCAAAATGAAGGTCATTCTAAGACATTAGAGATAGTTTCCAGCTTATTTCTGACAAATATACCTTAGCCTATCCACTCAGGGCAGCGCTCAGTTGTCAGCTTCTTTGCTCAAGAAACATGGACAAAGTTAAAAATAATGGGGAGACGAAATGAGGACAAGGATTAAATATTACTTTGTAATTCCTTTACAAAGTTAATAGAACAACAGCTTGTGCGTTGACACATTTTCGGATGAACAATTAGTATGAAACGCTAATGGTTGGAATTACTGGCTGTCTGTAATCCTCAGTGATTTACTAGAAAGTTAAAAATTTTATGAGACACAGGACAAAAAGATGATGTAAGATCAGGGACAGTTGAGAGGTATGGTGATCAATCCACTGCCTATAATATCTGGTTGTCTGCTACAAAAAAAACAACAACTTACCTGCTACTATCCAGATGTTTTTCCGTTGTTTTTTTCTGTTCTCAGCATGGCCTTACTGCTCAGTGCAGTGTTCAAAATTTTGAGATTTTGGCTGAATTCCACTCATGATTTATGCAACAGATCCTGATTGTTGTGTAAACCACTGGTGGGTCTAAGCCAAAAGCTCAGAAATTGAGACAGCTTGAAGAGGGATGTTGCAATTACAATATTTTTACTGTTTTTAGAAAATAAATAAATGAAATAAAACAAGCCAGAGAAGCACCCCCAGCCAAATGGCACCCTAGGTGGCTGCATTGCTGTATAAGGGCAACTATGGTCCCATGATTATTATTATTATGGAACATGTTCATTCTCTAAAGCTAACAACATCTCTGTGGGTTCCACGACTACAGCTCATCAAACACATGTCCAAAATCCAACTAAAATCTGTTCAAATTAAGTATAGCTGCAGAATATGTTCATGCAGTCCATAGGCATTTACTAGGCTAATGACTACTACAGCCTTTACAAGCCCAGCTGTGCAATTCAACCTAACTGTGTTCGTATGTGTCATGGGCATTTCTTAGGAGGAGGTATGTTAGTCAGGAAGTTTCTAGAGGTTATAAGGGGGGGGGGGATGTTAGACAGAGGCAGACAGTAATGCCCAAACTATTAGAGGGACATGGGGGCCAGACCCGGGTGAATTTCTGATTTCCCCTTCATTGATAAAGGTTATGCTTAAATGGGGTTCATAAATTCATAGGTGAGTACAAGGCTAATGGCCCTGGAGCCAATACAAGCCTAGCCCAAGAATATTCCCAGTCATCCTGGATGTTAGTTCTTTGTGCCCCTATCGAGAAAGGCTGTTGAAGTGATCCCTGGGGTGAATTTCCTATTACCCATCCACTCATCAATATTTTTCTTGAAGAGGGCTAGTGAGGTGCTCTGCTTGACGTGAATGGGGAGTTTATTCCAGAGTATGGGAAGTCTCTGGGTTAGGAACCTGTCCCTTCAACAGGTTCTGTTTATTGTGATGATGAGGTTGAGGTCTTTAGAGCAGGTGGCATGGAGGGATTGAGACTTTTTCAGATGAAGCATGTCTAGCAACACTAGGTCAGACATGGCTTTGTATGTCATGCAGAGATCGCCTCTAAGTAGGCAATATGAGACAGAGTAAAGCTGGAGTTTTTTTAGTCTTTCTGTATAGGGCATGTGTTTGAGTCCTAAGATCGTCTTTGTGAGGAACTTTTGTGGCCTCTCCAGTTGTTGTAGGTGTCTAGTGAGGTACATGCCAAATGGGGCATTGTACTCTATAATGGGTATAATGAGGGACGAGTAGAGAGGGATTCTGACTTCTTTCTTCCTGGATGAGAAACCTTTTTGCAATGAGGTGTGCCATGTAGAAAAACTTATTAATGACAGTGGCAACATGGTTGTCGAAGGAGAGGTTGCTCTCTACCTGTGTCCCTAGATCTCTTGTCACACCTTCGGAGTTAAGTGGGTTGCGGTCGCTGTGGTAGTTTGTCGGCACTGTGTTTTTCCTGAAGGGAATGACGATGCACTTTTTAGCATTGAGCTTAAGGGCATGGTTCTGCCACCAGTCGTTCATCTCTGTGAGGCCTTTTTTTTTAGGATGTCTACATCAGCTTGGGAATTAATACTAGCTCCCAGTTTGCAGTCATCCACAAATCTGGCTAACCAGAGTCCCTTTGTGTTGGCTTGAACTTCAGAAGAACAGATGCCAAACAGAAGAGGACCCAGAACTGATCCCTGTGGGACTCCACTTGTAACTGCCCTGTAATTAATGAACTCTGGTTCACATGGATGGGGAGCCTCTTCCAGAGCATGGGGATCCTCTGAGACACCCATCAGTCTCCCTAACATATTTTACTTATGTCACAAGCAAAATTTAAATCCTTGTATCTAGTGGCTCTAATGCCATTCATTTTGCTGATGAGCAAAAGGGCCATCAGAGCTGGATCTGAAGATGCCTTGTATGCTAGGCATAGATTGCCACTCAGTAACCTGTAAGAGACAGAATATAGTGATAGGGCTTCAAGGTGATTTGTATACGACAATGTATTTATACTCTGGATTCCCCTGGTACAGAATCTTTGTGGGCCTTCCAACTGTTGTATATGTCTTGCAAGGCACATGCAGTAGGGGGCATTATACTAAATGTTGGGTCTTTAAAAGAGACAAATAATGTGGTCCTACTGCTTCATATGGACAGGAAGCCTGTTCCAGAGAATGGGAATTCTCTGAGAAACATATCAGCTTTTCCAACATGTCCTATTTATGTTGCAAGCAAAACTTAGGTCTTTTGATCTAGAAGTTTGATGTTTTTTTGTTTTGTGGATATGCAAAAGGCTCATCAAAACAGGGCCCATGGATGCTTTGTATGCCAGGCAAAGATCACCTCTCAATAGTTTGTATGATACAAAGTAAAGTGACAGGGCCTTCACATGATCAGCATAGGGCATTGTGTTTACTTCCTGTATTTGTTTTATAAGGAGCCTTTGTGGATGTTCCAGTTGCTGCATATGTCTGGTCAGGTACATACCAAAGGGGGCATTATATTCTATCATTGGTCTGATGAGGACTGGGTATAGGGGTACGATGACCTCTATAGACCTAGATGCCATTCCCTTACTTGTAAGTTGAACACCACCACATACTGTTCAGTGATCACATTACTCAGATCCCTGACTACTGGGGTGACTCTTAGAGGTTTCTTTTTAATGGCGTAATTAGCCTGAATGGCAGTTTTCCCAAAAGGCACTATAATGCATTTCTTGGCATTAAGGTTTAATCTGTGACTTTGGCACCAGTCATTTTTTTTTGTATTAGGCCCTCATGCAAGATGTTTATGTTGTGGGGGGGGATCTATGATAGCTTCTAATTTGCATGTTCCACCATAAAGGGGGTCAAATCTCAGAATCCAGCAACTATAATCTGCCTTAAAGCCTGCATTGCAAAGTCATGGAACATATTATATCTGATGTCATGGTTTTGTCAAAGGGAGATTGTGTCTACTTAGTATCTAAAGCTGAAGACAATTGCCTTGCAATTCATCCAACTCAATTCATCCAACATACCTGGATTTGACCAAGCTATTGATGCTAATCCTCATGCTAGAACTGTACATGAGATTAAAGACCTAAATGTAGACTTTATGTAGTACGATGGACAGCAAACTGGCTGATGGACAGAACCACCAACTTAAAGTAGCTGGTGTCACTTTAGACAGCAAAAGGGCAACTATTATGGTTCATCATGTCTCAGTACTGGGACCATTTTTGTTTAACATTTACTTCTCAGATCTCCAAATAACTAACCCAGATGGCTAAGTATGCTGAGGACTGCAAGTTAGGTGTCATCTTTTGCTCAGTATCTGATACCATGTTGCTAGAGCAAGGGCTAGACCATACAAGTTAAGTGGTGTACTAGAAAAGGGCTTAAATTAAATATAAAGAAGTGTAGCACTGTCATTTTTGGTAAACAAACTTTATCAGGAGCTTAATAACTATAAAAAAAACAAACAACAAAACTTCTAAAACACAAAAAGCAGGACCAGTCTCCTTCACCAACAGCCATTTAATAACAAATATGTAAGTGCTTTCGTTCAAAATTATTAAGACTTCTTCAGATACATTCATCAAACCTCCCCATATAGATGAAATTAAAAAAGGCAAAACAACAAATGCATTGTATAAACATATTATGGATCTTTCTAACGATGAATTCAAGTTTTGTGTTTCAGAAAAGGTAACAAATAACCTGAGGGGTGGACTCTGGAATCTTATATTAGAGAAAAAAGAACTGTTATGACAGTTAAGGCTGAATGCAGGAAGTTTTCAGGGTTAAATGAAGTCTCCTTGATTACCTGTTTGTTAAAATTAAAAGCTTATTTTAGATAAATATTTTATGACGTGGGGTCATTTTTTAAAATATAACAGGGTCATAGTGTGGATATGGCTTATTGAATTTGATGTTTTAATCTAATAATATTCCTGTTTTGAGACTTTATATTTAAATGGGGAAGGTCTTTTTTAATAAACTGTACTTAATATTGGTTTGGTCATGTGATTGCAACCTGGGATTTTTAAATTGTGTGGGACGGTTTGATGACTGTATCAGAAGAAGTCAATATATTTTGGACGAAAGTGCTTATATATTTTTTATTAAAGGGTTGTCAGTGAGAAAGACTGGTCCTGAGTTATGTGTTTTTTTCAGCAGCTTACAGTATAGTCAGCAGTGTAATCCACACTGATCCATTCACCAGGGCTGTAAGCACCTCTGTTGGCAACTCCCTATCCTTTGACCACTGCAGCAATAATAGTCAGGAAATCCTTTTTTTCTAGCCCATATACTACACTAAAGGCAGTTCATCCAGGTCTATACACTGCCATGATTACATCAATCATAGAAAATAATGCTCCATTTAATATGTATCTATACAGACATGCCACACAGCTAGAAAGATGCCAAGGGCTCCTAACTAAAAAGATCACAGGAATAAAACCCTCCACTACCCAGACGAGCTTGAACCTCTGTGCTTCTAATCTGTCTACTATAGGTTCATGCAGTTATTTACTCTGCAATTTTGTGCAGTTAAGGACACAATCCTCATTGATCTGTTTCACCTCCAAAAAACAAATGGCTCTACAAACACTTACACTAAAGACTCTAACCTCCATCAGCAAGTAAAGAAGACATGTTGGAGGGACAGGTTTACTATGCAACACTTCCCTCATCTTTGGCATATAAAATAGAGTGAGGCCCTTGCTTATCTACGTCAAACCTTGACGACTAGATGGATGGCTTTAAATTCATTCTAGGCCTGACTTGTTTTTGTGCCGGGTACTGGCAAGGTGTTTACGGTCCACAGATGGACTCTGTCTTGCCAAAACTATCAAATCTACAAAATTAGAAAAAATCCAAGATCAAATGTTGTAGTGCTTAAGGTGCTTTTGTCTGTGAATTCTTTTCTCCTATTTAGTTACACTGATTTGCACCATAGCCTGTTGACTGGGTTCTTTATAGCAGCTACTGTACTAAACAAGCTTACTGAGATGTTTACTTTCAGTATTTATGTATTTGCATTTGTTGACTGGGAAAGTCTGACTGAGTAAAGTGTCCCTTTTCAGTGGAGGGCCGGGTTAATAAGCTCCACAAAAAGGAAGAATGTACAAAGTATTATACACATGCTCACAGCAGAAAAACATTTAGTAAGGTGATATTTGCTTTAATAAATACTAAACTAATGAAATGTTCTGCAAAACATTAAGAAAGTCATAATAGCTTTATACTAAATAAATTGAATTCATGGTAATAGTCAGCCCTGGGATGAATTGGTAGCCTATCCAATCATCAAGATTTGCATTAAAGAAAGTGAGGGTATTATTTATTTATTTTTTATTTTATTTTGACATTTGTTAACTGGGCATGCCCAACTGAGCGACAGCCGATTTTCAGCTGAGGCCCGGGGGGGATAAGCCCCATACAGAAAACAATTACAATCAGAGGATAACAGTAATATCATGAAGTTATAAAACACATGGATGAGACATTCAAAGTTTGATTAAGTACATGACAAGAGACATACCACGTACATAGAATAATGTGGTTGCATATTAGTAGGAAGAGAAGAGGATGATAGTAGCAATTAAATGGCGGTTAAAAAAAGAGATCTCAGGTATAGATCAGAAGTGAGAGAAATGCAAGGTTAGGAAGCAGTGGAGTATATTGGTAATTAGAAGAGTTAAGACAAGTAGTGTAGAAAGAAGTAGATAGTAGACAGAAATGATAGAGCATAGGTGGGTGGAGGGAGAGGCAGACTTTGAGTTAATTAGGGCTTTGGCATGTACAGATCCTATATTTTAACAGGGTTTCTTTTAGTGTTGCTTTGAAGCTTTGAGAGTGGTGGAGATTTTTAATGTTCAGTGGGAGTTTGTTCCAAGCCACGGCAACTGAGTAGCTGTATAAGTGTTGTCCTATTGTTCTTTTTGGCTTATGGATATCTAAGAAAAACAGGTCAGACATCTGAAGAGACCAGGTGGGAGTGTATAGGGATATAAGAGAAAATGTGGCAGGGAAAAAGGAGGGATTGTTTAAGATGGAGTGAATAGGAGACAGTTGTGGACTAATAGCAGATGGGGAAAATCTAGCCAGTGTAAGGTTAGAGTGGTGAGAGTTATACGGTTGGTTAGTAATCAGCCTGGCAACTTTGTTGTGAGTTCAAGCTTGGTCTTTAGAGAGGTCTGAAGGTTGGTCAAGATTGGAGAGGCGTAGAGAAGGCATAGACAAGAGAAAGTCTAGAGTCATTTGTAAGGTATTTTTTATTTCTATAAAGAAGTCCTAATTTTTGATCTGTCTTCTTTACACAGTTTAGTACATGCAGATCAAATTTAAGTTGGTTGTCGATGATCACACCCAATAGTTTTGTGTGTGTTTCAACTTTTATAACAGTATTGTTGAGTGATGTGTGGATCCGTGGGGGTGGTGCTGCAGTAGAGTGGTCGCCTCACAGTCAGACGCTGTCCAGTTCGACTCTCAGCTAGAGCGTCTTCTGCGTGGAGACATGTGTGAATGGGCGTACCTTCGTTGAAGGTTGTGCATCAGGGCTGGTAACTCGGCACGTAAAAATCAACTACCAATCATTAGTGGACCGGAGTTCCGCTGTGGCGACCCCTAACCGGGATAAGCCGAAAGACACAACATTGTTGAGTGATGTGATGGTGAATGATGATTCGTGATGACTGGCTTAACTAGGAGAAATTTTATTTTATTTTTGGATTGAGTATGAGTTGATTGCTGATGAGCCAGTTTTTGACAGCGTAAAGGGAGTTTTGGGTTATGAAGTGTAGGTCAGAGAGATTGTTTGAGGTGGATGTGATAGTAAAGTCATCAGCATTTTGTATGAGTGAGTAGTGAGAGCAGAAACTATGAAGACAGTTAGTGAGAATGTTAAAAAGTAGTGGTCCAAGAATGGATCCTTGTGGTATGCCTGTATTGACTGGGAGAAAGGGGGAAAAGGAAGAGAGACATTTGACAGATTGCTACCTGTTGGAGAGGTAGCTAGAGAACCATGATGGGTACGGTTAGACATGTTAAGGTCAAGCAATTTGGTAATGAGCTTGGGGTGGAAGACAGTGTCAAAGGTTTAGGAGAGGTCTAGGAATAGACAGGAGACATGTTTGTTATTGTCTCTGGCTTGTGCAATAGTTTGAGTGAAAAAAAATCAGAGCGTTAGTAGTGCTATGGAAAGGGGGAAAACGTGCTGGGTGGGTGTGAGTATATTTTCCTGTAGGAGGTAGTCCGGGAGTTATTTATGAATACATTTTTTCCAGTAACTTAGAGGGGGGATAGAATGGATATGGGGCGGTAGTTTGAGAGGTGCATGGAGTGTCCTCCCTTGTGGGTAGGAATAGTATAAAATTGTCTCCATATTGAGGGAACAGTCAATTCTTGGATAGATTGGTTAACTATGACAGATAGGATAGGCTAAAGAGATAGCAATGAGCTTTAGGAAGTAGGGTGGTAGGTTATCCGCTGAAAGGGAGCATAGCTTAAGTTTACTGAAGAGAGATTTTATGTAGGAAGTGTGACAGGTTTGAGTGAGAAGTAGGTAGTATTGGCTGGGGGGATGGGAGAGGTCTGTGGTGTTACTACTGGGGGTTCATTTGGAGATGGAGTCAATAAAGTAGGAGTTAAAAATGGTGGATTTGTTAGGACAAGGGTTAGATGAAGAACTAGGGTTGCCAGGATGGATAATTTTAGTAATACTGTTCCACATTTTTTTAGGATTCCTGTTATGGCTTGATTGGGTTTTAGACAGAAGTTTTTCTTGTCAGTGGTGACCAGATTTTTAGTGAGGGTAAGAATTTGTTTGTAGTTTTGGAGCTGGATCTGGGATTTACATTTTAACCATTTTTTCCAGGTATTGTCTCTTTCAAGCATTAGAGAGTGAGTGGACTTTGATAGCCATGGTCCAGGGTAGGATTTTATTCTAATTTTCCTAGTGGAAGCCAAAGAGTTGATAATATCAAGAAATATAGTGTTGAATTTGAGAATGGCTTCGTCCAGGGGTAAGTGGAGAAGGAAAGACCAGTTTATGGAGGACAGACTGTCATTGAATACCACAGGATCAAAATTAGAGAGTGTACAATGTTCACTGTATTTGTGTGACTTACTGTGTTGTAGGGTAAATCTTTGGATGCAAATGGGAGAGTGGTCACTTAGAGAGCCAGTTAGAGTTTTGGGATTGTGGTATAGGTTAGGACTGAAGACAAGGATTCAGTCCAGGATAGTGCTAGAGTTGGTTAGCTTGCTTAGGTGGTTAGGGTTAGTGATGAGTTGAGTAAAGCCATTAATGGCTTATAGTACAGTTAGGGGATTCAGGGGTGAGGGTTTGCCACTCGATGTTGATATCACCTAGTATTATAGTTTCATGAGGTATGGAGTGAGTTCACCAGAAGAGAATTTGTTCAAGTATGGGAATATTATTACCTGGGTGAATGTACACTGAAGCAATGTTAAGTTTTTGTGGCTTTTGAGTTTGCAGTTGACTATAAAGAGTTTGGCTAGTTGAAAGTTGGGGAGGGAGATTTTGACAGAAGATACGTTAAATGAGTTAGCACAGAATATAGCTACACCTCTGCCTTTTTTTATGGACCCTATCTAGGTGGAAGATGTATCCAGGAGGAATAATTTTGTTGTCAGTGTTGTGGGGTTTAAGCTATGTTTCTGTTAGAGTTACTATATCAGGGAGTAATGGGCAGCCCATGAGTGGAATTTACTGAGAATGCTGTGTATGTTCAGGGGTATAATGTTAAGAATTTGGTGGAGGGAGTGTGTTAGACGAGGTACTGTTGAGGGGGGCCAGGGTTTGGGTGGATATCTCCTGACAGAAATAATCTTTTAGAGTTAAAGTAAGGATTTTAGGGCATAAGGTCAGGTATTTGGGACTTTTTTGGGGGAAGTGAGTTGGAGGAAGGACTAGCTTGACCTTGTAAAAGACTAGGTTAGTATGGTGAATAGAGAGTGAGATATTTCAAAGGTATGGGGAGTATGTAGATCTGAGTGTGGGTCATTTAGGGTAGGATGGGATTTCCTGGGAGCTAATGTAATATAATAAAAGGATAGGTGTGTGAGTAGAAGAAGAATAGTAATGGAAGTGTAGATGTGTAGCATTTTGTGAGTGAATGAGCAAGTATGGGGGGGGTTAAAGAGAGAAGATAAGTTGCTATATGCAGGTAGAGGTCATATGTAGAAAATATGCTATACTGAATAGAAGCAGGAGCTTTGGTGGTGTGGTTAAGGTGAGGATGTATTTACTTCTACCGGGATGTGAAGTGGGAAGGTAGTTAGGAAATGGTTTAGTGCTGTATATGTAGGTATGTGTGAGGGGGTGGTGAGATGTGAGAGGTATGAGGTGGGAAAGGGTGGGTAGGGTATAGGTCAGTAAGATATGTTTTAGCAGGGGGAGTAGTTAGGTAGTAGGTAGAGAAATCTGATTGGATGTTTTGAATAGAAAGAGGAGGTCTAAAGAAGAGGGTGAAGTGAGCCTAAATTATAAGTTTATGGTATGTGGGGGGGGTCGGTGGAAATTGGGGGTAGGGTAGGGGAGCAGATTGAGCCCGAGTGTAGTGAGTGCAAGCGAAGCAGGTTGCACCACAAGCACTAGACCAAACTGCCTGAAAAATCACAAAGATCCACAGGTGAGTGGCAGTGTTTGAAGCAATAAACGATAGATCCGCCTCAATTTAGATGATGTATATCAGACATAAAAGATTTACAATATACTTTGGACTACTGGCTGAAAGTGTTTCTTAACAATATTAATGTCAGAAGGCTTAGATTCAAATATGTGGATCCAAACTAAGGAACATAAAGCAGTTACACTAGCTGAAGGAGGGAAGGAGGGGCCAAGTTTTATTGCAACTGGGCTAGTGTGCATGCCACTAATATACCACACACACTTACAATAAATTTATTCACATAGACTGTAATTCAGTGGGGGGGGGTGCATACATAAGGTAAAAACATCAGTGATATGACAAAACTGGGGACAGTTTCTTGCAGATGGGGGGATTTTTCAAGGCAACTGAAATGCTCCTCATGTATGGGGAGTGTAAGATATGCTGTAAGAAAAAGAAGACAATGCTGAAGTTAAGGGAGGAAGAGGGCAAGTTCAAGTAAAGAAGAAATAATTTAAATGATTCAGAGGGAAGATTGAACCAGTGAGAAGCTGAAAGCAAACATCAGTAGAATGCAGTAAACAGTTGCTAAAATTCAGGAGAACATCGAGAGAAGTAAAAAATGCATAGCAGTGGATAACATTAAGGCAACTGCTCTAAGTATAACACATTTGCATTCAAAAAAAGGTTATAAAGTTGTCCAAAATGATGAGCTAGCTATAACAGACTTATAAAAACTAAACCTTAAATGTAACTAACAAATGTTTAAACAATTTTTCTATATCAGATGCTAAAACACTTCTAAAACAGTTCTAAAACTGTTTTATATAAAACAGAAGATTATTTTGGAGATGGGAGGGGGTGCTGTATAATAAATCTATCTCCCTAGCATATTTTACTTTGTTGCTGGAGATCCAAATCCTTTTGTTTTATTTTGTGAAAGTGTAGGAATTCAGGGAGAGTTGCATGCTTAGCATAGATTGCTAGACATAAATTAATGCACAGGAGACTATGAAAGATGAAGTACAGTGGCAGAAACTCAAGCATATCTGGGTAGCTGAGGGTCTTTAATCTGGTGATCTTTTAGTTAGAAGCCTCGGGGGTTTTCTAGCTGTGTGATGTGTTTGAATAGATAATAATAAAAGGGGCATTATACTATATAATTGGTCTGGCTGGGGAATAGTATAGAGGAATGATAACTTCTTTTGACCTGAATGAGACTACTTTAGTTATTAATTGGGCTAGATAGGATTTCCTAACAACTATTGCCACATAGTGGTCAAAGGATAGGAGTCACAGGATTCCAGTCTATCTTCCAAGAATGTTACCATGCTTTTGAATGGCAGTGGTAGAACTTGAACTCACATTCTTCTGATCTGAAGTCTGTGTACAAAAGTGACAATATTTCTGACAACTGTTTAAGTCTGGAGTGAGGCGCTTTCCATACTGTAAGATGTTGTCTAGATTTGTTTAACAAAAGTAACAATAGTTCTCTTCTTGGAATATAATTTGTCTTTTGTCAGAAACACTACAGATTTGTAAGTTTTAGCCCATTTTGTAGTAACATGGTATTGGATGCTGAGAAAATGACATCACCCAGTTTGTACTCTCTGGAAAATGTAATTAGTTATATGTCTAGGTTAGTGCTTTGGAGATCTGAGAAGCAGATACTGAATTAATGGGGTCTGAGTACTGTGTCATGATGTATGCCACTAGCAATATAATGTCTTTCGGCTTTTCCCGGTTAGGGGTCGCCACAGCGGAACTCTGGTCCGCTAATGCTTGGCAGTAGATTTTTACGGTGCCGAGTTGCCAGCCTGACACCCAACCTTCAAAGGAGGCACACCCATTCATGCACGCACCTACCTGCATGTCTTTCAACATCACTTGACAGCGGGGAGGACATGCAGACTCCACACAGAAGGTGCTCCCGCTGACAATCGAATGGGAGAACCTCTTGCTGTGAGGCGACAACGCTAACCACTGCATCACCGCGGCCATTCCATTTACCTTTTTAGCTTTCTGAGGTAGTATCTGCTACTTTAACTGTGAGTTCTAGTTGTTAATCAGCTTGCTATCCGTTTAATGACATAAGTGTCTGCATTTTGGTCTTTCAAGTTACTTACAATTCCAGCATGGGGAATAGTGTCAAAGTTCTAAGTCAGATCCAGGTATGCTGCATGAACTGCATGGCTGTTATGTAAAGGTTCAGTGACTCTCTTGAAGACATTTATTAAATTAAGTAGACATGATCTTACTTTTATAACATTTGACAAAAAGACAATTTGAGAGTCCATATTATTTTTTAAGAGTTAAAAACACTAATTAAAAAATCACTGCGGAATGACCTAAAAGGTCCATTATAATTATGTACAAGTTCACTGAACCCCAGCTAGCTGAATTTCAAAACACTGAAACCCAATTGTTTATAACTCGTTTGAGTAAAAAATCATTTTGTTGAATTACAATTAGTAGAAGATATAAAATACTTTTTTTTTTGCAAAGGTCCAGCATCCAGGCTTCACTGCATCTCTAACTTAAATATAACTCCATGCTGATATAATAACGGAAATAGAGGAAAAAGATCAGTGGCAAAATGTGTGTGTGTGTGTGTGTGTGTGTGTGTGTGTGTGTGTGTGTGTGTGTATACCATACTTAGTGCAGTGAGCTACGTTGTCTTCTGTGTCTGCTGAATACAACTTTACTTACACTGCATATTTTACCTGAAATAATGATTTCTGTTTTTAGGTAAGTTTTAATCAGTTATTTTTGCACTAGTAGTTCATGTATTTGATCTACATCAGTAGCTCATTATAAGTTATGCTTGGGTTGGTTAGTCTTACACTTTAGTTAGTCTTTATTTTATTTTAGTTCATTTAGACAGAACGAGATACATTTCACTGGCAATGCTGTCTTTAGATTGGCAAGTTGCAGATTTTTTTTACATTTATTTTGGGTCTAATAAGAATACACTTCATTTCTATGTCTTAATGTAGATTTGGGGAGACGTCAAATATGTGCATTTTGTGCAAGCATTGAGTGAATTTACTGCACTTTGCATTTTAGAGAATGAGGAAGACAATTTCTGTTTATTTTTCTTTGTTTCTTTTCATTTTTAAGTTAATCTATGAGACTTGGATACAGTGTGACTGTTTTATGATGGCTATTTTGTTTTGGGGGATATCAGTGTCTTTGTTTTGCATATGCAGTGTGCAAATTTGCACTGTTTATACTGCAGTGAATGAGTAACACAATGTCTCAGTTTTTATTTGCAGTTAAATTAATTGTAGATTTGGTTTTGTGTTGTTTTACATTTTTGACAGTTGTCAGTTCCTCTATTGCATGTGTACAGTATGTAAACTTTTACTTCAGGCATATAATTGAGACAAAGGAAACAAGGATGAGAGTACTGTGTGAATTATCAGAGGTCATTGCTGAACATGTTTCCCATGCTTCAGTGTTGAGACCATTACAGCTTGACTTTTTTTTCTCTCTGTTCAAGCAGAGTAAAATTCTGGATCTCTGATACTGTATATGATTGTAAAATGGGGAAATTTTATGTCATCTGAGGAGTAAGTAAAGTTAATAGATTCTTGGATAAAATAAATATATGGGCAAACCGGCATGGCCTGATGTTCAATGTCCATAAATCTAAGGTAATGGCTTTTGGACACAGGAGTTCTTATAACAAATTCATACTAAATAATGAGCATAGCAATGAGATTATGCAAATACAGGAAATTAGGATTAATAACAAACTGCCATATATGGAAAGGCCTCAGCTTTTTTATGACAAGGCTTTAACACTAAGCACCAGGAAAGTATAATAATATAATTTGTTTAAATCTATAATTTGACTAATACTAGAACATACTGCATCATTTTGCTTAAACACAGAAGTGTGATATAAACTTACTTGAAACTGCAGGAAAAATTTACCTAAAGGATACCATCCCCTACCACAACTCAAGTAATCTTAAAAGATTACAGGAATGAGGCTTCTTGCCCCTTGACAATACCAATCTCTTGAGGGTACAGCTGTATGAAGTTTTTGGTATAGTAGCTAATGAAGTTGGATATTACGCATTTCACACCTTTCTTGATGAGACTGTTTAGGCCTATAGGCCTGTAGTTCTTGGAGTGTGTGGTAGGGTTCACCTTATGAAACGGCATCACAACAGCCATTTCTATACTTCAGAAAATTACCCTGTGGCTAAGCTTAAATTAAACAACTTTAAGAGGAGTTTCCACTAGGGTATGTTTTCTGGTATTTATTAGGCATTGAGGTAACTATCTGGACTCCTTAAAGACTACTTTTAGTTTGTGAGAGCACTGTTAGGACATATTCCTTCATGGTTATAAGAGGTGTATGGGAGTCATGGATTTGCAGAATGTATTTATTTACCATTTATTAACTAGACAAGAACACAGATCTAAGAACACTTTTAGACATGACTCAGGCCATAAGGCAAAGTACACAGCACATATAACACATATGACAAGAATAAATCCATAAATGTGTTGCATGTAATGATGTACAATGTATGTAAAATATATCCAGTGGTACATTTGGAGCAGAGTTAAGAGAGCCCAAAAAATTTGGAGAAGTTACATTTATGCGATTCCCTATTACATTCTCGAAGACGCACTTACCCGAATACATAAACATCGGCACGTCTTCATTGAACCACGTAAACATCGATCATCCTGAAGAGCGAAATCCGAAATGTTGAATCGTCATGGTTGGCCCTTCCGTGGTATAGCTTCATAAGGTAAGTGTGCGATAGTTACGGACCTTAGGGTTAGGGTGCGGGTTATGGTAAGTGCATAGATGGTAGTGTATGTGAGATTTAGTGTAGGGTTAGATGTAAGGTTTTGTTACATGTATGTGTGTGGATTATTTAGTTTGTTTGAGTATAGCTTGTTAAGGTAAATGCAATAGTTACGGACCTTAGGGTTAAGGTGTGGGTTAAAGTAAGTGCATAGATGGTGGTATATGTAAGATGTAGTGTAGGGTTAGAAGTAGGGTTTAGTTTAGGGTTAGAAGTAGGGTTTTGGTTAGTGTATGTATGTGTTTATTTAGTTTGTTTGGGTAGGTAGTATATAGAGGGTGGTGGGGTGGGACAACTATGATGGTTTGAGCTTTAGAATTTCGCGGTTTAGGGTGTTCACTGTATTCATGGTTCGCGGAACATGTGTCGGCATTTATGTATTCAGT
Source organism: Protopterus annectens (assembly GCF_019279795.1). Lineage (NCBI taxonomy): Eukaryota > Metazoa > Chordata > Ceratodontiformes > Protopteridae > Protopterus > Protopterus annectens. Next base: position 1,761,175,773 of record NC_056726.1, read on the forward strand.
TAACAGGGCATTCAAGCTTTCAATATAGACCCCATTTATGCAGGTACATTCAAATACTGATAACATCATAAAATTCAATAACTACTTGTGCAGTAAAGCTGGAAGTAATCTGATTTGCAAGTATATTAAATAATATCTTTAAGGTTAGAGTGGATGCTGTCAGTCTTGGATTAGTTCCAAGCACAGGTGGGTATTATTTCTTTTCTTTATATTGTATTTAAAAAGGTATCTATAATTATATTTGACTTCGGATGACAGTTTTAGATTATATTTTTGCTTTGATCTTTCTGATGGTTGTTTTAATTCTTTGCTGACCTATTTAACTGAGTAATGTGGATAGACTTAGATTTGTTATAGAACTTTACAAGTTTTTTAGAATGTTTTAGAACAGATGAACTCAGCCAGAATGCCAGATTAAGGTGAATTACTTCTTGTGTAACTTATCTTTCTATTGTGCTAGAACAAAACGTGTGGATTTATACGTTAACGGGATTCTTTTGTCCAGTGGAACTAAGCCATTGAAAAAGCTAACTGGCTGCCTGTGAAACATAATGCCGACTTTCTACTCATCTTTCAGCTTTTTAAAACTTAACAAGAATGAGACCTTCCCCCAACAAGCCTCCAAACTATTCAGAGATACACTAACATACAACCTTAGAAATCTTAACCACGCAAGTCCTCTTCTCCAAACCCCGCAAACTAGTCTTCAGCGCACAAACCATGTTTCTCCGTCCTTGATCTCAAATCGCGGGAATCTCGGAATCTCGCCATTCTTTTCTTAATGACCTTTCCTCTTATCCCGTTTTCCAATCAGAACTAGAGCACATCACAGGACTCAAGAGAAATACAACTGCTGTCTCTCTCTGTTCTTATAACGTAACCTATTTCGACCCTACTTTCCTCTGCATGCTTTGCTCTGACTCTACTTGTCATTATAATTCTTTCAGCATTCCAACTCTGATTTCCACTCTGTATACAATGCATGTATATAATGTGTTTTGTCAGCCACTCTGCATATAATGGCATGTATCTGTAGTCTTTATACCCACAAGCTGACTCTGACATTCACTTTGTATACAATACGTGCATATATTATGTATTGTCATTCACGCTGTATAATGTCATACATCTATGGTCTTTATCCCTCAGACTGCGACAGAAATAGGTCAAATGGGATTAGTTCTCTATCCAAGTTAACAAATTGAAACTAAATAAATAAACAAACTACTATAGTCAGACAAGGACTATGTGATTATGAAAAGTACAGTTAACTATGTGTGTGTGTGTGTATGTGTGTGTGTGTGTGTGCGCGCGCGTGTGTGTGCGTGTGTGTGTGCGCGCGCGCGCGTGTGTGTGTGTGTGTGTGTGCGTGCGTGCGTGCGTGTGTGTGTGTGTGTGTCTTTCTGTTTGTGAGTGGGTTAGTTAAGCAGAAAACCAAAGGGTGCTCCATTAATGAAGCACAGTTGGTACAGCTGCAGAAACCTGTGCCTGAAATGTGCCACTTTGCAAAAGCCTAATTTGGTGAATCCTGTCTAAATCAATTTAAGTTACTAAAGCAGCACATTTATTTATATACATTTCATTTAACAGCAGTGGAACTAAAATAACTCTGAAAAAATAAATTTAGTGCAAAAACAAACTCAGTGCCAGACAATGAGCATGCTTCTCAGGTGACATTTTCTATCTTTTATTTTTCTTCATAAATAGACATTAAATTGTGCTTTACTTACTTTAAAGGTTTATTCTAATTAGTAATCAGGGCCTATATTTACTTACACATCAGTAGCTGTGCGCATTTACATATGTGCTCTAGTTCAGGCTGATTCTAAAGAGACAAAGTACAGTTGTGTACACTTACCATAAATGTAGATGTTCGAGTGTCTTCACTGTTGCAGGCATCACTGTAGGGTTCTTCCTGCCGGCAGGCAGCCCTCGGTCGGCCAGAATCCCAAAGTCTGGGTCCGGCGTCGGCTGTTCAGTCATGCTCCCTGACGTCAGAGCGCTAGGAGTACAAAGCTGGCAGCCGACGCCATGTTCTCCAGTTTTTCTTGCCCCAGATGTCAGGTGCCCAGAAATGAAGGCTAGTATTAAAACAAAGAAGTAGCATACAAACAAACCCATACCCTGAAGCAAATACACCTCAGAAGAAGGGTGAAGTAGGAAACCACAATAATGAAAGTATAAGAGGGGTCAGGAGAGAGGGTAACCCAGACTGCAACAGTGAAGACAATCAAACATCTACATTTATGGTAAGTGTACACAACTGTACTATGTTCATCGTGTTTCACTGTTGCAGTCATCACTGTAGGGTTGAATCCCAAAGCTGAGATAAAGGGTGGTGGTTATAGAGTAGAAGGGGTGGCTAGAAGGCCCTGCAAGACTGCAGAAGCAAAGTCTGCCCTAGACTTAGAGTAAAGAGGGAGATTATAGTGCTTAGAGAAAGTATTCACCGAACTCCAGGTTGCAGCTTCCAAGATGTCTTTGGTAGGTACTTCCCTGAGAAAGGCAGCTGAAGTAGCAGCAGCTCTGGTAGAGTGAGACCTAACAGTTGCTGGGATTTGTTTTCCATGATGTGAGTAACAAAATCTGATTCCATGAGCAATCCATTTAGAAATGGTCTGTTTTGAAATAGCTTTGCCTTGGGAATTTGTTGCATAAGAAACAAACAGTTGCTCTGTTTTCCTGATATCCTTGGTTCTGTCCAGGTAAAAACGAAGTTGTCTGTGTACATCCAAGGAATGCAAGATCCTTTCCCCCTTATTTTGTGGATTTTTGAAAAAAGTTGGCAGGTGAATAGTTTGATTTAAAGCTACTTTGGACACCACTTTAGGCATGAAAGAAGGATTAGTCCTTAAAGACACCCTGTCTTGGTGAAAAATAATATAAGGTTCCACAGCCATGAGTGCTTGCAATTCTGAGACTCTCCTGGCTGAAGTCAAAGCCAGCAGGATAGCTGTCTTCCATGATAAATACTTAATATCAGATGTGGCAGCAGGCTCAAAAGGAGGCAGAGTGAGTTTTTCCAGAACATAGTTGAGGTCCCATGCAGGAACGGGTGGTGTCCTAGGTGGCCTTAAATTCTTTGCTCCTCTGAGATATTGTTTCAGAAGTGGATGGGAAAAGATTGGAGGATCTGTACTGTAATGTGCAGAGATAGCTGAGGCATGTATTTTTATGGAGGAGAAGGATAAACCCTTATGTAGCATGTCTGTCAGATATAGTAAAATCAGTGGGATATTAGGGATGAGGGGATCTGAATCCTGAGCATGCATCCAGGTGCAAAATCTCTTCCATTTTCCTGCATAAGATTTTCTAGTGCTAGGCCATCTGGCTTCTAAGATAACATCCATGACTTGTTTGGGAAGAAGAGGATTAATCATAGACCCTGAATTCGCCAGGCTGCCAGGCTGAGAATTTTGACATGAGAGTGCAGAACCTGGCCCTGGTGTTGGGACAAAAGATTTGGAATCTGAGGCAAAATCCAAGGTGGCTCCTGGGATAGATTCATCAGTGTTGAGTACCAAAATTGACGAGGCCAATTTGGGGCCAGTAAAATCATCATCTTGGGCTTGTTCTGCTTGATCTTTAATATCACCCGTGGAAGAAGAGGTAGTGGCGGAAAGGCATACCCTGAGAGGTTTCTCCAATTGAATGATAGTGCATCCACTTTCCATGCTAGTTTGTGGAATGTCCTTGTGCAAAAAAGTTGTAACTGGTGGTTGAAGGGGGATGCAAATAGATCTATCTCCGGGCATCCCCAGGCTTCTGTAATCATCTTGAATATTTGGGTGTCTAGCATCCACTCGTGTGGGTCTGACAGGTTCCTGCTCAGGCTGTCTGCCAGTATATTTTGTTTCCCTGGCAGGAACTGAGCTTGTAGATTCACTTTGCAAGCTAGAGCTGTGTTCCATAGAGTCATGGCTAGTCTGCAAAGGGGGTAGGAGTGTGAACCACCTTGCTTGTTCATGTACCACATAACTGTGGTGTTGTCTGTCCGTATCAGAAGTTGTCCTGGTTGTAGAAGGTCCCTGAAAGCCAAGAGGGCATTCTGTACAGCTAACATCTCTTTTAAATTGATATGTAGGTATTTCTGATCCTCTGTCCAACAACCCTGCAGACCTTTCCCCTGCAGGTGGGCTCCCCAAGCGTAATCCGAGGCGTCCGTGGTTAACACTTGGCTGGCTGGATGCAGACTGAAGGCCTTCCCTTTGTTGTGAAGACATGCCTTGGTCCACCAATGGAATTCCTTTTGTGGGCAAGGCAAGACAGAAATATGTGTGTCTAGACTGTGGCAATGCTGAGACCATACACTTTTTAGGTACCATTGTAATTTTCTCATATGTAGTCTTGCATTTGTTATGAGAATGATGCAGGAGGCCATGTAACCCAAAGCCTGCAGGAATTTCCTTGCAGTTAGCTGTGTCATTGAGGCCAAGGTTTTGAAAGTTGAGGCCAGCTGTAATTGTTTTTCAGATGTCAGGAATGCCATCTGGGTTGTAGTGTCTAGAAGAGCACCCAGGAAAGTTATCTGTTGTGTGGGTGTTAAATTTGACTTTTTTATGTTCACAGTGAATCCCAGGTAGTTTAGAAGATTTTGAACAAATTTCAGATGTTGTAGTAAGACATCCTTGCTGTCTGCTTGAATAAGGCAGTCATCCAGATAAGGGTAAATTTGAATTCCCTTGAGTCTGCAATAAGCCACTACTGGTGCCAGGCATTTGGTGAAGACCCTGGGTGCAGTAGATAAGCCAAAGGGCAGCACAGAGAATTGGTAATGTTTCGAGCCGGCCTTGAACCTGAGGTATTTTCTGCACTCTTGTCTGATAGGGATGTGTAGGTAAGCCTCCTTTAAATCTAATGTTACCATCCATGCATTTTTGCTCAACAGTGGCAGGAGCTGCTGCAGAGTAAGCATCTTGAACTTTGGAATCTCCAGGAAGGTGTTTAAGACTGACAGATCCAGGATGGGTCTCCAAGAATTTTGTTTTCTGGACACTAGAAAGAGCCTTGAGTAAAAGCCTTGCCCCATCTCTGATTGTGGAACTAGTTCTATTGCCCTCATATCCATGAGGGATCCCACCTGGTTTAATGCCTCTGACCATTGGTGTTTCGGTAGGTCTGGCCATCCATTTGGTCTTGGCAAGGTATGAAAGTGGAATTTGTAACCTCTTGAAACCACATCCAGAACCCACTTGTCTTGGGTTATGTAAGTCCAATTTTGTTGAAAATGAGAGAGTTTTCCCCCCTATAGGAGCTTCCAGGCGAGAAGTGCCTGGAGCCAAGCAGGGGGAGTCATTGAGCCGGTTTTCTATAACATTGAGGTCTGTCCTCTCCACCCCTGGGGGTGGAAGCACTCCACTGCCTAGGTCTGTAAGAGGTTTGTGCTTGGGCCCTCCCTCTGGAGCACCTATATCTACCTCTCTGAAGCCTGTCCGAGCTGGGAAAGGACCAATTTTTAGTTGGCCAATTTCTGCTAAATCTTGGGGGCTGAACTTGTAAGAAATCCTTAACCGTTTGCATGGATTTTGCCTTATCCTCCATTTTCTTTATCACCTCTTCAGCCTTAGAGCCAAACAAAACATTATGCTGAACAGGAGTATCCAGTAACTTTGCTTTTACTTGATCAGGTAAGTTTTGTTCCTTTAACCAGGCATACCTTCTAATGACTGTGCCAGAGGCAGCTGCCATGCAAGAAGCCTCCAAGCATCAAAAGCACAGTGTAAACCATGCTTCCCCACTTGTTCAGTGGCATGCATCAAATCCTGTAATTCCTTATTATCTGCACATGCAGCAATGGTACCTAGCTTTTGTTTCATAACAGACAGTAGAAATTGCTGATATTTTGGCATATGAAATTGGCAATTTAAAGCTCTAATAGATAAAGTAGCTGAAGTGTACACTTTTTTACCCCATCACAACAAAGCTCTAGAATCTTTATCTGTCGGAATAGGGTTTTTTGCAGAAGCGGTCTTAACCATCTTAGGACCCTGAGAAATGGTTTCTGGGTCAGTAGTAGGATTTTTGTAAAGAAACTGGTGGGAGTCAGGGACCCTGTAGTATCTGTCGGGCTTAGCTGGAGCTGGAGGAAAGGAGTCAGGAGTTAAATTAGCCTCAGAAAAGGCATCATCCACAATATCCAAAATAGGAGGAATAGCCAGGGGTCTATGCTGGGGAAGAAGAAGGAAATCCCTAAGTCTTCTCTTAGATTCCGAGTACTCCTGTCCCTCCCAGTGGAAATGTTCCCTCATGTCATGTAAAGTTTCCCCAAAAGAAAAATCCTCAGGGGGAGAGGCTGAAGGAATGGATTCCTCAGCATCAGAATCCTCATCAGGAGGGAAAGTATATTCCTGTTCTGATGAAATAGATGCCTGATCAGAAGATTCATAATCCACATCTTGTCTTGGCCTTTTGTCTGGAGGGGGATGTGAACCCCTAATCATGGTTAATAAGTCCTCCGCCATTTTAAGTAGCTGTTTCTGAGATTTGGGTCCCGGATCAGAAGAGGCCTGGGCTGGTGTCTTAGATTTAGAAGGAGTCCTTGTCTTTGTCTTTGGCTTTGCCTTTATCACAAGCTGTGTATGCCTGAAAACCCCCTCGGAAGCCGGTACCTGCACAGCGGCTCCGGACCCATCTGAGTGAGCATTGTCCGAAGGTCCTGCAACCTGAGTGCTCATAGGCCTAGTAGGCTCCTCGTGGGAGTCTGGTTCAGCAATCGGTTCCTGAATGGCCGACGACAGGGCCTGCAAAAGCGTCTCACTGACGACGGCCGAACCTGAAGCTGGTTCTGCTTGTAAAACGTCATCTGATTTGGACCTCGGAGGCCAGTCCTTATTCTTGCGTCGTTTGTGAACTCCAGTAGTCGGAAGCATGTCCGACGACATTTTATAATAAAATCGCCTACCAAAGTAGTGAAAAGCAAAATCGTACCTTTGCTTAATAGTATGTTGGTTAAATCTAGCACAAAACTGACAACTAGCTACGTCGTGGTCAGGGCCTAAACAAGGAATACAATAAGAATGGAAGTCCTTATGAGGTATTTGCTTCCCACAAGAAATGCAATTATTAACTTTTTCTGACATCGGACTGGAGCAAGAAAAAAGTTTCCCCAACGGGGTACTTAGCTTTGAGAAGAAGAAGTAAATCTTCGGACTGAAGCACGAAAAAATATCAGGAGTCAGCCAACCGGCACTTGCGAACTGCTTTCACCGCACGGCAAGAAAGACTGGAGAACATGGCATCGGCTGCCAGCTTTGTACTCCTAGTGCTCTGACGTCAGGGATCATGACTTAACAGCCGATGCCAGACCCAGACTTTGGGATTCTGGCCAACCGAGGGCTGCCTGCCGGCAGGAAGAACCCTACAGTGATGACTGCAACAGTGAAACACGATGAACATCAGCATCAGCAAAAGAGATGTATTTTTATTTATTTACACTTTGTTGGTCGAATTAGTCCTACTACAGCAATGATTTCTTTTTAGGGGAGACCCCGGGTGGTATTCATATTACCTAAGGGAAATTTGTCTGTGAAACCAGGGAACTTCCACTACTCTTTTTGGTAAGTGCCATGGGATCTTTAACAGCCACCTGAGCTACCACAAAATTCAAGCCGATGGGGCTTTGTTTTAATGTCACTTCCAAAAGCTGGCACATCCAGGAGTCCCCGTATGGTGTACTGCAGTGTCAGTACTGGACAAATTAATCCAACTACCCAGTGTAGGAATAGAACCCACAGACTTCTACAACAAAGGCATGAAAATTACTTGCTGAGCTACTGGGACTGCTCTGGACTGCTTTGTCTTAAATGTACAAAGTCACTGCCATAAGAAGCATTCCTAGCACAGAAGCTTAGTGGTGTGCTTCATTTAGAAACTACTCAATATTTTGGTGAATTTCACTGACTTGAATATAACAAGTAGGCATTCTGCAAAAATAAAAAAAAGATTGTCAGTGATTTGGTGAAATTTCAATCCCATGGAGTGATAAAGATGCCTAAAATTTAACAAGCTAAGCAGCATGATTCTTTCAGGATAATATCCACATATCCATTGTGAATATTCTTTACATGTTGACAGGGCACAGGTGGAATTCAAACTGGTACACTAGAAAAAAATACTGTCATAGAAGATACTAAATATACATAACCACAAAGTTAGTTGAGAAACAGTGATGTGATAAACCTTTAAATAACAGAAATGAAAAAGTAAGTGATTTGCATACGAAGACTAAATGCCTGAAAGATTGAACTTATATATATCAAATCCAAGATGTAATTTCTCGGAATATTCCCTTTTTGTCCAAGGTATGGCAATCTCGGAGTTGGTATATATATAAGTTTGGGGAGGGGGTTTGCTCCCCTGCAAAAAGAAGTTTAAAGGAGAGAAGCAATTTTCAAAATTCGCTCTTCTCTTGTGTTTTCTGCCTTTTTTGGGGGGTGTTTTGGCAATCGGCATTCTGAGTGTTTACATTTCAATAGGGAGCTGATTTAAAACTTTACTCAACAAGAGAGATGGCAAAATAAACAGCTCCCTATTGAAATGCTGGCATTCAAAATAACGAGTGCTGAAAAGCCAAAAAAAAAAAAAAAAATCTGGAGAAGAGCAAATCTTGAAAATCGCTCTTCTCCTTAAAACTGGTTTCGATGTGGGGGGCAAGCACCCTCCCCCCAAAAAACTTACATACGCCAACTCTGAGATCACCATACCTCAGAGAAATGGGAATATTCCAAGAAATTATGTCTTAGACTTAGTGTATACAATTCCGATCTTTCGGTCATTCAGTCTTCACATTTTGGGACTCACTCTAGCAGGATCTGACATTTTAAATGGTTACCAAAATGAATATGTACATTGACCAGGACTGGTGATAGTAAGCCGATGAGGAACATGAGGAAATGGTTTCATAGTTGTAGAGGAGGTGCTTGAGTTAAAAGCACTTTCTCAAAAATAGTTTGCATAGTAGTAGTTCAGTTGTAACATTTACAGACTTAAGGGCACTTAGCTAACTGGAAGCATGACATACAGCCATATTGCAGTAAAATAGGGAGCAAGAAATAACTTTTACATTAAGGCTTGAGCTGATATACTTTCAAGTTATGTTGATAAAGTCTATTCCTGGCAACGAATATAGTACCTCAGTCTCTGTGCTATAAGCTACAGGTGTGTGTGTGTGTGTGTGTGTGTGTGTGTGTGTGTGTGTGTGTGTGTGTGTGTATGTGTGTGTGTGTGTGTGTGTGTGTGTGTGAGACCTAACAGAGTGTTGCAGCACATTCCACAATTTATAGTTCATTATCTTCAAACAAATGCTGATATGTATTACACAAAGTTATTGATCTACTTACATCATTCACCATATGTCAGTGCTGACAGGAGTGAGGTGGAGTCTATCTCAGGATAAGCTACATTACTTCAGTTTAGCAAAGTGTATGCTGGCATGTCAATTGATTTAGTGCCTGCTCTGTACATAATTAAAAGTCAGTATTACCTATAGAGCGTGTGAGCCTTGGTTTTGCTAAGTGATGTTTGAACCTAAACTTTAATTGCAGAGGTCAATTCTCCTCTTTTGAAATGTCTTGTCTTTTTGACACATTCATCAACTAACATTCCTCTCTTTTTTTAGTAAGTTATTTGTTGATCAGGTAAGTGGGTGGTTCTATGAACCACTTTTTAATCATAACTCAAGCATAACAGATAAATTACAGTATGATAAGAAACATGCCAAAGAGATAACAGTACAAATTCAGATACTAAACGAGATAGAACTAGGACAGTTAGCGTAGGTATTCATATCATTTACAATATTTACAGTGGTACTTTGGTTCATTTGGCTAGCTGATTTATAGTCATAGCACTGGAAGGAAATTCATTTCTAGCTAGTTAATGCTTTACTTCCCTGCATCCAAGAAACACTACATTTGGCACAAAATGTTAAATGCTCAAGAGTTCTTCTTTAAACACTAAGTGGTCATTGATATTTCTAAGGCAGGGTGGAAGCAAATTACACTGGGTAAATGACAGTTAAATAAAGATACTGGTTTACTACTCACGCATCAGTTCTTTGCTTCTTAGCCTCTGCTAGGTCCTGGCACTGCACAATAAGGATGTGAAGTTCCCGCTTCTTCTCATCATAACGCAGGGAAAATTGGATGGCACCCTTCACATCCACACTCCCAAAGTCACCATCACCATACAGACTCATCATACTGCCTCCCACCTAAAAATCATAAAATGCAACAAGGTAAGGAACAGGAGAATGTGGCATGGAAAGGGTCGATTGTTGTTAAAGAATCGCAGTTCATTAAATGATAATTCAGTGAAAGGGCTATGGCACAAGTTAGTTCCATGAATCAAACTGACCTAAAATATTAGGTCTAGGGATTTCACACTCTGAGCTTTAATACTAGAGATTATCTTTCCTTAAACTTTAATATAATATCCTAACTCTAATGTTGCACATTGTTGGAGAAAACAGGAACATGTGGTTTGGCAAATAAATAAAGTTTTCCTGGTTCTGCACTGCAGTGAAGTGCATCCTGGATACCAGATGTGCAACCAATGATCTGTTTATTCAAAATAAATGCTTTTACCTTCTAGTACTTCAATGGTGCAAATTCATCAGCATGCATACCAACAACTGCATGTGGGACAAAAATGAAGTACATGCACAGCTTGAATAACCTGACAGAGGACAATGTAAAGTGGGCACCAGTGCCAATCTAAAATCTATGTCAGCTGATGAGTTAATACCCAATGAACATCATCAATGAAACCTTTAAAGCTTGCAGTAATCTTAGACTGTCCCAGCACCTCACATTCTCCATTAAGATGCATTTTTATCTGCTTGTTATCAGTCTTTCCAAATAAGCAGGAAGTTGGTTGCTATTTCAGATTTAGTTTTACTTTACTGTTTAACACATTTGTAAGCATGTAAATCTCTAGGCACTAAAGCCTCTTTTCAGTGGTAAATGCTTAGTTAAGTGATTTGCTCAGAGTTAGAGTTTGCAAGTGGATACTGAGGGAACCACACTCAAGTCTGTAAAATGATAGCCTTTAGAAGCTTGCTGTCTCTTACCTATTTTGTACTAAATTGATGTAGATCCACCAAATTCATTGTAAAATATGTCAGAGTTGTGTTAGTTAAGGGATCAAGCTCCATACTGGAAGAATATGACCTGAGCTTATGACTACCTTTGCTTAAATAAATGTGATTCAAACGAGAATAAGTGAATTCCAAAACTTAGTATCAACATGTGCCACCCACAGCTGTTATTTAAATATGCTAATTCTGAGATGGCTGTATGTTGGAGTAAGGGGAAAACTCTGAGGTACTGCAACCTTGGACTTATCACAGATTCTCCTTCCATTCATACTTCTTCTGTCAGGCTGAAGATCACAGTCAGAGCCCTTGGAATTTCATTGGGCACTCTAGCAACCATAACTCTGGAACACATCCCCCACTCCCTTCATCAAGACAGATTTCATAGAAGAATGGACTTCAGGAACATGCCTTAGAAATCACTCATTCTACACAGGGTGAGAACTGGCTCACTTGTTCCCAGACCCACAGAGAAAGCCTTATAGCATCTATTCTGGAAGTCAGGCAGGAGCCAACTAGTCCTTTTCTTCACTACTGTGGGAGATGTTGAGTGGGGGCTATCACTGCGACTATGGTGACCCTACCTCTTAACCCCTCCCCATAACAGCCAGTGGCTGTCCTATGTTGCTGCCAGGAAATGAGTTAGCCTCCAGATGGGAGCCAGTGTGGCTTATATGTTGGAAACAGCCACCATGACCTGATTGGCTGAATCCTGATGTGCCTCCAGTTTGCTTACTGGAGCCAGTAGTGTAGCAGGTCTGCCTCCCTTAACCCACGATGAAGAATCTGGTGTAAAGGGCCCACTCCTGTCTTTCCTGCCTGACCCTTACTGTGCTCCATTGTCTATGCACACTAAGGTCATCTGGAGAATAGTCAGGGCTTTATCCATATATGAAATTGTGCCAGGCTTTAGGAACAGTTTTGAAAACTTTCTGAAGCTTATGAATAAGCATCCTGGAGACACCTCTTATCAGCTCAGATATACTCCCTCAGTCAAAATGCCTTCAGCATAGTTCCAGAACTACCTGACCTTACGTACCATTCCATTTCAGCCTGCTTATAACACTACTGCGTAGAGCATTCTTGACTCTGCAGTATTTGATTTGAACATGCCTGAGGTCTTCTATGAAATTTAGAGTCTGGCAAGTATATCTAATAAATGTACATCTTTACTGGCCTAGAATTAGTGGTTTTAGAATATAGTCTAAACTTTGGAGCATACACCAGTGTGGATGTTTATCATATATATACTCATGTGACAGAACTCCACTGATGCATGCATTAATTTGAATACTGGAGTTATATTTGTTTTGCCATGTGCAAGGGTTGTGGCTACAAGGCTTCACATACATAAAGGGTTGAGACATATGTACATCAACATGTAAGACACTGTTTTTAATTGTTGTACACAGAGATATACTCCTCAGTCAAAATGCCTTCAGTGAAAGATGGCCACCTATAAAGCCAGCTTACATGTACCTTCTTGACTGGAAACCATGTTAAAATAAAATCAGTGTCAACTGAACTTCAGACAAATGCTACCAAAGAATATAATCACTGAAAGAGTTCAGGTTTGCAACCTTGTTACACTATTACACCACCTCACACTATCTTTTAAAGTACACTTACCTACTTAATAAATGAGTTTATGAAGTTCATGAAAAAGTAAAAAAAAAAAAAAAAGCTCATGAATTTTGTTTCAGTGCTGTAATACTGTAATGTTGGAAACAGCCACCATGACCTGATTGGCTGAATCCTGATGTGCCTCCAGTTTGCTTACTGGAGCCAGTAGTGTAGCAGGTCTGCCTCCCTTAACCCACGATGAAGTATCTGGTGTAAAGGGCCCACTCCTGTCTTTCCTGCCTGACCCTTACTGTGCTCCATTGTCTATGCAAACTAAGGTCATCTGGAGAATAGTCAGGGCTTTATCCATCTATGAAATTGTGCCAGGCTTTAGGAACAGTTTTGAAAACTTTCTGAAGCTTATGAATAAGCATCCTGGAGACACCTCTTATCAGCTCAGATATACTCCCTCAGTCAAAATGCCTTCAGCATAGTTCCAGAACTACCTGACCTTACGTACCATTCCATTTCAGCCTGCTTACAACACTACTGCGTAGAGCATTCTTGACTCTGCAGTATTTGATTTGAACATGCCTGAGGTCTTCTATGAAATTTAGAGTCTGGCAAGTATATCTAATAAATGTACATCTTTACTGGCCTAGAATTAGTGGTTTTAGAATATAGTCTATACTTTGGAGCATACACCAGTGTGGATGTTTATCATATATATACTCATGTGACAGAACTCCACTGATGCATGCATTAATTTGAATACTGGAGTTATATTTGTTTTGCCATGTGCAAGGGTTGTGGCTACAAGGCTTCACATACATAAAGGGTTGAGACATATGTACATCAACATGTAAGACACTGTTTTTAATTGTTGTACACAGAGATATACTCCTCAGTCAAAATGCCTTCAGTGAAAGATGGCCACCTATAAGGCCAGCTTACATGTACCTTCTTGACTGGAAGCCATGTTAAAATAAAATCAGTGTCAACTGAACTTCAGACAAATGCTACCAAAGAATATAATCACTGAAAGAGTTCAGGCTTGCAACCTTGTTACACTATTACACCACCTCACACTATCTTTTAAAGTACACTTACCTACTTAATAAATGAGTTTATGAAGTTCATGAAAAAGTAAAAAAAAAAAAAAAAAGCTCATGAATTTTGTTTCAGTGCTGTAATACTATCACGTTTTACTATAAACTGCTAAACATGCAGTTGTCAGAGCAGAAAATTACAATTAAAAAGCCAACTACACAGCAACACACCTGACATATGGTTAGATTTCTGGTTTACTACTGAAATTATGAAACTGCATTGGTCGACCGGTCACAATGTTGACCCGAAATGCTGAATCTGCAATGTTGAAAGAGCAGCCAAGTCAAAACTGAATACATCCACACCTGTAGTTCGATGCGCTTGACATATCAGGAGGTGATGTCAGTCACCCATGCTATACAGCTTAAAGTACCGTGACACTTCACAGTCAACGATATGTGTGTTTAACTATTTTGCAGGGGGGGGCAAGCCTCCATGCACACCCTGCAAATTATATATACCAACCCCGAGATTGCACTACAATGAGGAAATGGGTTAATTCCCTGCTTCTCACTGAACCATGATCTCCACACAAAATTCCAAACTCAGATTATTGAAGTACACTACCCATTCTGTGTTGTGTACTCAATGCATTTTGGTTCGCACAAATACTTGTTGGAAATCTACATTTCGATAATGTCACACTCAACTGACTGCCATTCTCAAACATGATCGGAAACCCAGATTTTCATTTTGCTATTTAAATACAACCTCTGATGCTGAATACTTCTTGACAGGAAGAGGTTGTCAGTGATGGCTGATATGGTTTTTGCCCAAAGAAAGTATTGGCTAGCATGGTGAATTCACGGAAGGAACTCCAAACTTGCTTGGACTCTAGCATATGACCTTACCAACTGGCCTAGGATTTATCTCAAGGACTCAGCTTACAGAATTTGAAACCTCCCAGCCTTACAGAATTTGAAACCTCCCAGCCTGCTGACACAAAGAAACAGTCAGCCTCCTGTGTGATCATCCTACCTTGGTCTTGTATGTATTAAATGGGGTGAACTGACTGGGCACAAGTACTTCTTTTCAGGATTAATAAACAAAAGTAATGGAATGGATGAAGACCAGGAAGATTTATTGAATGAGGTATAAATAGTAGACAGATTAGTTTAATAGAGTACATCTGATGAAGTGTTGGGATACAAACGAAAATGCAGTTGGATTAATAGCGTTTATGCTGTGACCTTTCCTTTGTCGTTTTATGTGGTCTAATTTTTGATCGTGACTGCTTTGGAATAAAATTTTGAACATTTAAGCTTCCTGGTCTTCATCCATTCCATTACTTTTGTTTATTGGTTGTTTCACCTCGCTTTTTGTGGATTCTTCTTTTCAGGATTAACCCAACAGCGCTATCTAGTTAAGTGGCTTGCTCAGTCACAAAGTAGTTTTATTTAAATGAATGGAATCAAACCCCTTGGACTAAAGGATGAAACTAAACTCCAGGCCCAAACTTGTATACCTACTTCCCAGGGAGATTCTGAACTATGCTTTTTCATTCCTGGGGAATGCTATTCTGTAATATACTGTATTAGGCAGTGATGGACATCTTCATCCATCATGTGTACTTAGTACTCAGAGAAATCACTCAGATCTGTAGATGATTCTGATACATCTGGAATTACTGCCAGTCTCCAAGCAATCATCCTTCCATTCAGGGAACACAAGTAATTTTTGTCTTGTGGATGTTCCATTACAACAGTACTAAGAAATATAAAATCATTTAGCAAATAAACAAAAAAACCCACATTGCTCAGCTAGTCTGCCATTCCCGTAATGAAGAACCTGCATTGGCTTATCCACTAGAATTGGCTTATGTCAGTGGCTTGTATACTTGAATCTTCCCAGTCTCTGATTCCACACTTTTTTGTAAGGCTTTTTTTTTTGCATTTACATTACTGTCTGTGAAAAAGTACTTACTTACATTATCTCTTTGGCATTAATCCCTGAATTTAAAAACTGTACGTAAAAACTGGACGTATGATTCTTTTGTGGATCGGTTAATAATGATGCTGATTGGGAGAGCAATGCCATCAGCAGCACATTTTAGGAAGGAAGAGGGAATATTGTCGGGAGTTTTAGAGATAAGTTTGGACAAAAGTTTTTTTATAAAGTTGGTGGAAATGGGTTTGAGTTCAAACAGATGAGGTGAGTTAGAAGAGGGAGAGTGTGGAGCAGTTGGGTTATTATTGGGAAATGTCTTGATGAGGGTAGTAATAGTTTCTATGAAAAATGAGTTAAATTCAGAGCCTAGTTCGAGGTCAGATTTACTTGGGTCAGGACAGGGATTATTCTTGGAGCCTGGATTGAGGAGTGAGTTTATTGAGTTCCAGAATTTTTTGGGGTTTTTATTGTTATTGGACTGAAGTTTGATATAGTAAGATTTTTTGTCTTTGGTGATTAGTCGTTTTGCATGGTTGCAGAGCTGTTTATATTGGAGCAAGGTATTGGCCAGTTTATTGTTTTGGTAAAGCTTCCATAGTTTGTCTCTGTGGTGCATAATCTGTTTTGTCTCTTTGGATAGCCAAGGGGCAATTTTAGTTTTTATCCTTTTGTTTCTAAGTGGGGCTAGTGAGTTTAAAGTATCAAGGAAGACAGAGTTGAAGTATTCTATAGCCTTGTCAAGAGGAAGGAAGTTTAGAATTTGCCAGTTCATTTGTTTGAAAGTATTTGAGAAACTAGTTTGGTTGAAGCTACTAAGGTTACGAGTTTGAATGTATTGATGCTGGTGTGGGCAGGAACTAGTTGAGCGATGCATAAAGGCTGGGAGATGATCGCTAAAGGTATCAGGAATTGTGCCAGAATTGGTTATTTTATTTGGATCTGAAACTAGGATCCAATCTATAGTGGATCCGGGGGGGGGGTTATTTTGTTAGTTCGAGTGAGGGAGAGGATTATTTGAGTGAAGTTATAGAGGCTAATGGATAGGGAGGGAGAGGGGCAATTGATTTTATTCCAGTCAATATTCACATCACCAAGGATATAAGTTTCATAGTTAATTTCAGTAGAGGCCCATAGGATAATATTTTCAAGTGTAGATATATTGTTACCAGGTGAGATATATAGGGCAATGATAAAGATATTTTTATGTTTATTTAGTTTTAGAATTCCAGCAGTTAGTTCAGTGTTCTGGAATTGGAATCTGAAGGGTAATTAAGGTAAGAAGGTTGGAGTAGACTAGGGCAGTGCCTCCACCTTTTTTATTTAGTTGGTCATTTCTGAGACAATGAAATCCTGGGGGCAGAATCTCAGAGTTGGAGATAAAAGACTTGAGCCAGGTTTCGGAGCTCGCTAAGATATCTGGTTGGTTATGGCTTAAACAAGCTTGAAATTGGTGTACTTTGTTGTTTAGACTTTGTGCATTAATTGTAAAAATCTTTAAGGTGTTGAGATAGGAGGAAGAGGGTAAGGGATGACTGTTGTTAATAAAGGATGTAGGACCAGGGTTAGGATGGATATCACCAGCTTGGACTAAGTTGTTAAAGGAGATATCCTTTAACCATATTGGTCTGTCAGGCATGAATTTTGATAGATTGTAGATTGGAGCAGGTGACAGTGTCTTGACTTCAGAGGAGAAGAGTTTAGGGTGAAATAGGTGCAGAGGGTTGGCCCGAATGAGATAGAGTGGAAATGGGAGTAAGAATGAGGGAGAAGGTGGGTTTGTATTGTAGTTGTCTTTGTAGGTGGTATTGGACAAGCATAGGTGGAATATGACGTAGTATAAGGGAAGTAGGAACATAAAGAGGAGGCTGGGTGACTGGAGGGTGTGATAACTTGAGGACAGCATGTTGGTGCAAACAGAGAGTGGTATGACTGGTTAGGAAAATAGAGAAGGCTATGAAGAAAAAAGGGTTTAAAAAGTGATGGGAGGTATTCTAGAGCTTTAAGGAAAGAGGAGGGGACTATAATTATTGGGTGGAGTACAGATTACAGAGTTTAAGAAGGATGGCTATAGGTGGGAGGAGTAATGAAAGGGGAGCTGGTATTGAGTAATTAGGCTGAGAGGGTGGGGTAAGATAGGAATAAAGCTAGGAGTACTGGGGGCGGGTGGAAATTGGGGGCATGGTAGGAGAGTGGAGTGAGCCCATAGGGTGAACGGAGCGGGAAAGAACACTAGAGGTGAGTATGGCAGAAAAAGTATCAGCAAAGAGAAGTTTAAAGGCTGTAGTTGGAAGGTATGAGCTAAATATTTCCAGCAAGAAAATGAAGGCTGTCTTTACAGAGGGTGGTTTAGCAGGGGGGAGAAAATATTTACAGTCTAAGGATATTAACTCACAACCGTTTGTGAAAAAATAAAACTTGTTGGCATTATAAAAAAATATCTAGGATTTATATTGGTAGATGCTGCCACCTAATTGTAGAAGGAGATAGCAAACAGCAGATACAGTTGGACCAGTCTTAGGTTTAAATATATTCTAGGGTAGTGATAACAGGAGGGGGAGTGGGCAAACAGTCTGCAGTAGGATGCTAGAATGCACACATGGGAGGGAAGACTGACTCTATAGATAGTACATCAAGTCTACATTTAATTAGTGTTAAGCAACATACATTTGCACAATCTTGTTGGGGGGGTCTTCTCAGCAGTATTTTTCTAAGTACCAGGCAAGCTGGTCATCTCAGGGTGTCTTCAGGTGATAGCTGGTGGTATTCCTTTTGCGTTTAAAGCAGGGAGGGAGCACCCGGGATGGATTAATTTACACAATCTTGTTGGGGGGGGGTCTTCTCAGTAGTATTTTTCTAAGTACCAGGCAAGCTGGCCAATTCAGGGTGTCTTCAGGTGATGGCCAGAGGTATTCCTTGTGCTTATAAAGCAGGGAGGGAGCACCTGGGATGGATTAATTTACACAATCTTGTTGGGGGGTCTTTTTAGTAGCATTTTTCTAAGTACCAGCAAGCTGGCCTACTCAGGGTGTCTTCAGGTGATGGCTGGTGGTATTCCTTTTGTGTTTAAAGCAGGGAGGGAGCACCCGGGATGGATTAATTTACACAATCTTGTTGGGGGTCTTCTCAGTAGTATTTTTCTAAGTACCAGGCAAGCTGGCCAATTCAGGGTGTCTTCAAGTGATGGCCAGAGGTATTCCTTTTGTGTTTAAAGCAGGGAGGGAGCACCCAGGATGGATTAATTTACACAATCTTGTTGGGGGGTCTTCTCAGTAGTATTTTTCTAAGTACCAGGCAAGCTGGCCAATTCAGGGTGTCTTCAGGTGATGGCCGGAGGTATTCCTTTTGCTTTTAAAGAAGGGAGTGAGCACCCGGGATGGATTAATTTACACAATCTTGTTGGGGGTCTTCTCAGTAGTATTTTTCTAAGTACCAGGCAAGCTCGCCACTTCAGGTTGTCTTCAGGTGATGGCCAGAGGTATTCCTTTTGTGTTTAAAGCAGAGAGGGAGCACCCGGGATAGATTAATTTACATAATCTTGTTGGGGGGGGTCTTCTCATTAGTATTTTTCTAAGTACCAGGCAAGCTGGCCAATTCAGGGTGTCTTCAGGTGATGGCTGGAGGTATTCCTTTTGTGTTTAAAGCAGAGAGGGAGCACCCGGGAAGGATTAATTTACACAATCTTGTTGGGGTGGGGGGGTCTTCTCAGCAGTATTTTTCTAAGTACCAGGCAAGCTGGCCAATTCAGGGTGTCTTCAGGTGATGGCCGGAGGTATTACTTTTGTGTTTAAAACAGGGTGGGAGCACCCGGATGGATTAATTTACACAATCTTGCTGGAGGGTCTTCTCAATAGTATTTTTCTAAGTACCAGGCAAGCTGGCCAATCCAGGGTGTCTTCAGGTGATGGCCGGAGGTATTCCTTTTGCATTTAAAGCAGGGAGGGAGCACTCGGGATGGATTAATTTACACAATCTTGTTGGGAGGTCTTCTCAGTAGTATTTGTCTAAGTACCAGGCAAGCTGGCCAATTCAGGGTGTCTTCAGGTGATGGCCAGAGGTATTTCTTTTGTGTTTAAAGCAGGGAGGGAGCACCCAGGATGGATTAATTTACACAATCTTGTTTGGGGGTCTTCTCAGTAGTATTTTTCTAAGTAACAGGCAAGCTGGCCAATTCAGGGTTTTTTTTCAGGTGATGGCCGGAGTTATTCCTTTTGCATTTAAAGCAGGGAGGGAGCACCTGGGATGGATTAATTTACACAATCTTGCTGGGGGGGGGGGGTCTTTTCAGTAGTATTTTTTTAAGTACCAGGCAAGCTGGCCAATTCAGGGTGTTTTCAGGTGATGGCCGCAGGTATTCCTTTTGCGTTTAAAGCAGGGAGGGAGCACCCGGGATGGATTATGGGAGGCAAAAACATGCAGCCTAATCCGCAGGACCAGCATAGAGGAGCTGTGGATGCTCAGATGCTCAGGACAGGGAGTAGGCAGTTTTTGAAAGAGTTTTTATCATTATTCCTGTCCAAGAAGTCTAATAATTAGCCACAGTGCTGGTAATGTCCCATTGCTCTACATGGATGTTTCTTCTCTTATAAGTATGAATCTAAAAGCAAAAAATTGTGACACATTAAGAGGAAAGCAAATGAACATAAACAGAAGCGCATACTTCTGTCCTTTTAGATAAGTCCCTTATATAATTGTACCATTAAGGAAAAATAATATAGAAAATTGTAGATAAACATTTTGTTTATTTGGAACCTAGACAAAAAGTAAAGTGAATCATATGTGTTTGCTTCATATGATCTACTTACAAACTGCAGGGTTCAGAACAAACCATATACCAAAATAATCTTTCAAATGTAATAAAGTTTCACGGTTCTTGTATAATAAAACTAAACAAATGCCTGCAAAGCTCTCTTTTCTGTAGTCATAATTATGATTCATCTAACACAGTTAATACACGAGTGAGGTAAAAATGCAACAGATACATACTGTACTGGAAGACTGTAGACTGGCCAAGGATGCAGATCTGGAAGTATCTCTTTGTTGAGGATTGATGACATGGTTGCTATTGTGTTTTGAACCAAGGTCGTCATCACTGAGGTCTGGATCACTCTGTGGACAGAAAGAGAGACAGAGTGAAAAAGAGTTTGTAAAAGTTTGCCTTTTGTTTTGTGTTCCAATTCCCATAATCCATCTGAACTACAGGAAAGTTATAAACAGGCAAACAAATAAATACATGCTATTTTAGTCATCAAAGGCTAGAAAAACAACCTAAAACAGATTTCAACCTCTTCAGGCAGTAAGATATTTAGAGGGCAGTTTGCAACATGTCATTCAAACAGTGTACCCATATACAACATTTATATTTGCCCCAGCAGATCGCCTACTGTATGCTGGATTGTAGCTAGCACCCTAGTACTTCCCCATTAATCATTCTTCCTTTTCCAGCCATGCTATGCCATATCATTTTGAAGTCATCTCTGGATTTGTTATTCATCACCCAGACCAGTTGTGACTGGTCCCTACTCTAGGCCAACAATCAAAGGGACTCAATCCTCACCACTGACTCCAGAGCAAAGATGGATTCACACAGTATTTTCAGATGCAGCTCCCTGGACCAAGCACAAGTTCCCTTAAGAGCACACAGGGACCATGCTCCAGTCCTGGGACTGGACTCTCTTTCGCTCTCCAGACTCGCACAGTACTCCACACTGACCACTTTGGAGTCTGGGTCCCTGTTCCCAGTAGCTGGCACACCACTTGGATATTTCAGTTTCACACACACATACATACCTGGGAAAAGCTGGACAGATTTACTAGCTATGCGTCTTTCTGCCCAGAGTCTGAGCTAATCACGCCACCACCAGTCAGCTACCCTAAGGCTCTTACAAAGGGTTCCCAATTATACTGTGTAAAATTAATACTAATAGGAATGGTAGAGTGTGAACAAAGAAGCAAGGCTTTCAGGAATGGCCACAGTGTCACTAAAATAAGCATAAGTACTCTCAAGATGTTAAAAGTATTTTCTAAAGGACCAGCCACAATGAAATGAATTAAAATATTTAATGATAAACAATAAAACAGAAAACAGGAGCATATTGAATACAATAAACAATAGTGTTTCAACCACAGAGATATAAAATATAATACAGTTGGATAGTTTCTCACAGATGCAGAAAGCAATAATAAACTATTCTCACTAAATGTCCCTGACTGACTAAAGAATTACTGTTCCCTGACTATTTACTAAAGCAAGGCAAGCTGAAGTGTGCTGAGTGTCCTACTACAGCAAAAGCCAGATGATGTCTGTCTCTGTCTGTGTAGATATGTGAAATGTATATCCTGTCATAAATCTTTCCTGTCAGGTTCCAAAGTGCTGCTGTGAGAGTTTCAAAGAAACCAGATGCTGGTTAGAGGATGACATCACCTATGGTCACCTGAATCTGGTACAATACACACACACAGAGCTTTGCTAAGATCTATGGCAGCATCTAAAAGCTATAACACAATTTCAAACTTTCCACTTTTCCAGGGTTCTCTGATAAAATGTATACATTTAATCAGTTTGGAGAAGATAGCTGTCATAAATGACTGCTATTTATGTATAACCTCTACTCCCCCCTTTTCAAAAGGATACATTTATCTCAGATATTAAATTAAGATGTGATAAAACAGATTTTAACAGGAATATGTACAAAATTGGAAAATAATTATTATGTTTAATCTTTTGTGAAGTTAGTATGCACAAATGGGTAAACCCTGAATAGAATGAATGTTTATATGGTTGAAATTTGTAAGTCCAGCTGTAGTCAAATGCTACTGTTGTTGAAAGCTAATAATGTCAAACACATATGGTCAAACAGCAAGGTAATCAGTTGAATGTTAAGGGAAATTCATGTAAACTGGCTCCATGTACGCAGAGGTGTTTGCTGCCTGGACTATCATCTTACATATGAAGCTGGAAGTCAACTCTCAACATATATCTGTTACCCTAGGGTGGAACCATTCTGTCACAATGTGGAAAGCCTCTCTTAAATAGAGGCAGGTATGTCTACTATCTTGAGGAAACAAGTAAAGGGAAAAAGTACCAGGCTTTTTAAATGAAATGGAGGGTGAAGTGTCAAAGCTAGGCTATTGGAAGCAGCTACAGAAATCCTCTGCATATTATCATATGCCTGACCCAAGCTAGGTGGAATGATACAAGGCTTCAGTGGACTTGCGGCTCAACTCTACAACCAACTGGAATGCACCATATGTTATCGTTGAAGAGGTCTGGGTGTCTGCATTTGCAGAAGTAGCAGTGGTACTACCATCATTTTATTTTTTATTTTTTTTATTTATTTAACATTTGTTGACTGGGAATGTCCGACTAGGTTCCACAGAGCCTGTTTTCAGTGGAGGCCCGGGGAGAAATGCTCCAGATGCATGTCTTTGGAATGTGGGAGGAAACCCGGAGGAAACCCACGCGAACACAGGGAGAGCATGCAAACTCCACACAGAAGGCACCCCAGCCGAGAATCGAACCGGAGAACCTCTTACTGTGAGGCGACAACGTTAACCGCTGCACCACTGTGCCGCCCATCATGAAGGGCTTTGGTACTGCCTTTGAATGGCTATTAGTGGTGAGGTTTGGTAACAGACTCTTCAAAAATGCTTACCTTGGAGGGCATAGAGATCACACCCTGGATTTAAATTACAGTGAGTTTATTTCTAAGATGTTTACTGATTATACCATCTGGTTTACTGTCATTATTTTTCAACTTTGCAGACTCTGACTTATCTCTATGTGAAGTCCATCTGGCTTAAGGATGGCATGTTCCTGACTAACAGAACCGGTTGTCATCAGCATTTAAAGTTTGCATGACTTCGTGGACATATGTGGCATGACCAGGACTGTGCCATTTTCTCCTTCCTCATGTGTAAGAAGTTCCTTTGAGCATATAATTTCTTATGGCAGTGTCTCTATGAACTTTTGGATACCCATGGTTTAGTGGCTTTTGTCTATTTTCTGCATAATGACTTTGAGCCCCACTCCTGTGTTCACAGTGGCCAAGAGTGTGCCTGAGGCTCAGAGAAGGGATGTCTCTTCCACTATCCACAGTGCGTGTGTGTGTGTGTATATATATATATATATATATATATATATATATATATATATGTGTGTGTGTGTGTGTGTGTGTGTGTGTGTGTGTATCTATGCTGCAAACTACAATCTTCTCAACAAGTAACTCATTGCTTTTGCATTTTTCCATCTGCGTGATATAATTGATGATAAACCTGAGTTCACCCATGTTGCTGTTCTACTACTAAAATGCTTTGAGGTTTGTTTTTTTTGGTAAACTATGCAAATTTCCAACTTGTGATGCTGTCTCGTCTCACTTTCCATCCACAGTTCCAGAGTCCTTTTGGAACAAGGTAGCCCTGAACAGGCATCGATGTCCAAGGACACAAAACTCAGTGGATGTTTGGCATAAGTGAGTGCAGGATGCCAAGTTGTTGATTTAAGGTCTGTCATGGCAGTGCTAGTCCATGAGCTGAGGAGCTGTGGGAACAGAGACAGTGGAGAAAACCATCTTCCTGTTTTTTTTTGTGTGTATTACACAGGCACGCTACACTTTTCATGGCAGCTATCATACTATCATTTGTCTCATTTTGAACCTACAGAAGAAATTCTTCAGAGAAGTAAAACGCAGACACTGAGAAATTGTTTAACCCACGCTTACTTTTAACCATTATTGTATTGTATTTACAAATTGTTAAAAAAATAAATTTCACAAAAAACATCACTACTATGTCTGTGTTTGTCTTCTCTGAAGGCTTCCTTCCACACAGTGAATGCAATCTGTCCATCACACCAACAGCAGGCATTACAATGCAAGCATGCAAAAAACAGGAAGAGGGCTTTCTCCACTGTTTTTGTTCCCGAAGGTAATCCGAAATTATTCCCCAGCAATACACACTCTGAATGCCACTTTACACTGTTTCATGGCCTCGTTTTTACCGAAATAAGCGAAAGTCACAACCGCGAAAATCTGGTTGCGATAATACTTAAGTACCAAAATAATATATAGACAAGGAAAATCCATTCGAACTTCGATGTAAACACATGCAGAGTAATTACTTTTGCTCATGTAAGGTTACACAGCATAATTAGCTGAGGGTAACCATGTTAAAGATCTTGGCATAATAGTCAATACAAAATTGGAAATTGTTTTATTTGTTTGTTAAGTGGTAAGCCCAATAGACACACGTGTCCCTTTTCAGTGCTAACCCAATAGCAATGTCTGGTTGAGTAACTTTTTCAGAGATATACAGTAGATAAATGAAGGGGGGAACCGAACCCTGTACCCTAGACTACAGGAAGCAGCATGTTAACAGCTCAGCGCCTTAATCCTCTACACTAACTGCCAGAGGAAACTGCATGTACTACTGAAGCCAGAGCTGAAGATCACTGGATACTAGATACCTGGTATCTTATGTAACCTGTTTAAGCATCCGAACAATACTTGGAAACAGGCTTTCCTTCTATTTATATACTAGAGAGAAAATTTACTGACACAATATCATTGCTTACAGGGCTTGGTTATTTAGACCATTTTAGTATTAACTATGGATTTATTACAGACAAATTATGACCTGAAGATCTTAAGAGGCAAATCTTTAAGAGTAATATTATGACCGGAATGTTATAAGAATGAGGAGGCATTTAAGTATGGAAACACAAAATGTGTTGTTATAGTTACAAAGCTATAAGGAAAGACAGATTTGCAATGGATGTACTCAAATGGCTATGGAATAAACTACTGGCAGAAAATAGAAGATTCATAAATATTATCCAATTTAAAACAAGAGTCAACATCTGAATAATTAAAAGGAAATTCCTGTGTAATCAGAAGGAGTCTGAGTTCCTAAATAATTTCTGGGCTTGAATTAGATATTTTCCAGTTGATTAATTTATAAATGCAAAACAAAAGAAAATGAAAGAGTGTAATACTTTCAATAGATCAAAAATAGATAAATAATGTCAACATCTAGAATGGGAAGCAAAATGTGATTTTTACCTGTTTGAAGACCGAAGCCAGTGAATTTCAAGTATTCTGGGCTGAGATTGTTGATAAGCACAACAGCCTGCATGCAGCTAGCAACCAGACAGGGTAGCAGAGCTGTAATTGTCTATGTTGGCACCATCCCTAATGCCTGCACACCACTGTGCCTGTTTGTGTGTGTGTGTGTGTGTGTGTGTGTGTGTGTGTGTGTGTGTGTGTGTGTGTGTGTGTGTGTCTGTGTGTGTGTGTGTGTGTGTGTGTGTGTGTGTGTGTGTGATTGTGTGTGTGTGTGCGTGTGTGTGTGTGTGAGATGCTAACCCATATATCCTTGCTACTGTCGATACAACAGAAGCCTACATAACTGGCATTGTGGGCGGTAATAATATGGGGTGACCTGATGCTGAAGTACCTTGTTGCCCTCCAGTGACTTTTCTCACAATAGGAAATTAACAGAACCAATGGCCTGTAAATGATTGTCATGTAGGGGTGATTTTTTTAACCTCAACTTGCTGTAAAAATATGGCATTTTTCTCTTGCTCAGTGGTCAATCATCAATCAGTTTATCAATCCTTAGACCACATGTGAATAATGAGTTACATTTCAATATGCTTATTGGCCGCATACTAGATTATGTGGCAATGACACATTTTGCCTGCCAAGTAATGACTTTTCTGAGTGTTCCCTAAGCAAAATTCCATTGTACACATGTTCTTTGATCACAAAAACCTAACTCTGAGCACATAATGGTTTTGAATGAAGTCCCTTATGTTATACCCATGATTAGAACTGACACCTTTCCAGAGGCCTAGAGAGGGACACTTATTTTGTACAACATTCTACACCTTCAAAAATACGAAGAGACTGTTTTCACTTTATTATCAAAATTATGTCATACAGTTGTAGAAATGCAGCTATGTCTACTGTTTTATAGCAAAATAAAATACAGTTTTTTTGCTTCAAGTACAGGCACAGTGGTGCAGCGGTAGCATTGTCGCCTCACAGCAAGAGGTTCTCCAGTTCGATTCTCAGCTGGGGTGCCTTCTGTATGGAGTCCGCATGTCCTCCCTACGTTCGTGTGGGTTTCCTCCAGGTGCTCCGATTTCCTCCCATATTACAAAGACATGCGTCTGGAGCATTTCTCCCCGGGCCTCCGCTGAAAACTGGCTTTGTTCCAAGTTGGACTTTCTGAGTTAACAAATGTTAAACAATAAATGTAAAATAAAATAAATAAAGTACAGCATAATAGTTTTCTGCAATATTTAGCAAATATTTATAAAATATTTTCTTTCTAAAACATTAGGTTAGCTCAAATTTTTTACATTTTTCCTCTTGGGACACAACTGCCCAATAAAGTGTTATTTAAGAAAACACAAACAGGTGGTAAAGCCTTCTTCTAACATCATATAAGGAAATGGAAAGACTGCTGGAATCTTGGACACTGACTACAATTTATCTGATACCTACAGTTTATCTCTGTGCATTTATGCACAAAACTACATATGTGGGTGCTTTTTTTTTTTTGCAAGAAGAGGACTATACTATTGTCATAATTAAACCACATCAGAAAGAAACAGCACATCAGTGTTATACTTTTATAATTACTTTTACATTAACCCATTTGCACTTGGAATTAATTTTCAGTTATTAACATTTTATAGTCTTTGTGAAATTAATGCACTTGGGAAAAAAAACAAAACATAAAAAATGTTTTTCTTTGATTGTACCATCCATACACCTATAAAAATATTACAGAAATATGCACTGCTTCTAGCTGTTAGGGCCCGACAGGTCAGGAAGTCTTGCTCCTATGAATGTATCTCATCCCCTAAATTAAGGAAACATCACTATTTACTTATTTTTGTTTGAATGGGTCAGTACTGTACCCTCATTAGTCCTTAACGTCTAGATCTTCACATTCCTTACCAGAGGCTACTATACGGAGCAGCAGAATCCTCTCTTTTGTGGAACCTGTGGAAAGGAGCCAAACGCAATCTAAGTCAAGTGCTATAATGCATTTTAATGGTCATCCCCAGTGTAATATTATTCAACAGGCATTTCAGCAAAAAGTCTGCAACTTGCTTAGCTGCTGATACTTTTGTCTCCAGATATTTAAAATGGTGCAGCATATTATGCCTCACTCGTAAATTGTGCCAATTAGCAACACGTAGTTTTGATTAAAATCACTGCAAGATACATAGTAACACAAAAACATTCACGGAGGCTCTCAATAATAATTTGTCTAAATAACAGAGACCTCCAAAGCAGAAATGCAAGCAACCTCCATCCCCCAACACAACCCAAATGACACATAGCCCACAGACTCAGTGTGCCACTCAACCACAGCCAATAAGGCAAAACAATGTACCCAACACACTAGTCATAGGTGACTCTATAGTCAGGCACACTGATGTCCCATTCACCAGGCTAAACAAGGAGAAGGTTACTGTCAGCTGCCTGTCGGGTGGCACGATCCGTCACATAACCTATGCACTCAGGTCACTCCAAAACAAGTACAAATATGACTCTGTCGTTGTCCTTGTTGGTGTGAATGACCTGAGACGTACCTCCCTGGACTACATGAAAACAGACATGGAAGAGCTCTCCGATCTTGTAGCCCAGGCAGGTATGACCCTAGCCCTGAGTAGCATTCTGCCATTGCCCAGAATTATACCGCAGTACAAGGACAAAATGATTGACTTCAACAATTGGCTAAGCTTCTGGTGTCATTCATTGCCCAGAATGATACTGCAGTACAAGAACAAAATGATTGACTTCAACAATTGGCTAAGCTTCTGGTGTCATTCTAAGGGGATCCGGTATCTGTCTGCTTGGGATGACATGGTCGACAGACCAAGTTGCTTTGCCACAGGTGGCCTGCACCTGTCACCCCTGGGATTCCGGATACTGACTAAGGCTCTTGCTGCCCCTATAGTGCCTTTTTTAGGCAGGGTTCAAATAACAAATTCACCACCATAACAGGAACAGGCAAGAAAAACTGAGGGTAATGCTACTCAATGCTAGAAGTCTAAATCTCAAAATGCACTCACTCGAGGCACTCCTTAAAATGGAGAACATCGATATCTGTGCAATGACTAAGACCTGGTTCAAGGCTCCAGAGAGCACCCCAGCATTACCAGGCTATAACTCATACCACACTTTTCGGCCATGTAACCTGGACGAAACACCAAAGGCGGAGATGTGTCCATATTCATTAAGGATATCCACACCTCCAGGCTAGTTGCTCAGCATAATGCATCCGAGGTTATTCAAGTGCAACTAACTCTGGGCAAAACTGCAGTCCAAACTGTAGCTTGCTACAGATCCCCCACCGTGCCCCAGGATTCCCACTCCTCTTTTCTTGATGTACTGGAAAAGATTAGGGTTCAACCAAACACCCTAATAATGGGCGACTTCAACTACCCCACCATTAACTGGGAAAACTACTCGTGTACCAACTCCTTAGCTCAACACTTTCTGAAATTCATAAACTCCAATGCCCTACATCAACATATCCACACCCCCACCAGGGGGAACAATATCCTAGACCTAGTCATTACCAACATGAGTGATCGATGTTCCACACCTGAAGTCAACTCCTCGTTGGTCCGTTCCGACCATAAGCTTATCACCCTTGATATCCACATCCCGCCACCACCCCCCATTAAGGAAACCACAGTAAAACATTTCTCCAAAGCCAACTTCATTCTTCTTAAGACAGAAGTGGTGAACATCATGACACCCATGCAGATGGTCAATACAGTTACAACTGCTGAATCCTACACAAATGCACTCTATAAGCACGTACATGAGTGCATGGATCGTGCTATCCCAAAGATGCTATCCTCCAAACAAAGGAAGCCAATCTGGTGGTCCCCTGCCATAAATAAACTGTACAACAAAAGGAAGAAACTGTTGCAAAAGAGAGTAAAATCTCATGAGTGGAGGAGCTCCCTGGTCAGCCTCAGTAAGAAGCTGAGATCCCTTATAAGATCCTCCAAAGCTAGCTACAAGAACACAATCACCACTAAATCCAAGGACAACCACAAAGCATTTTATAGCTATGTCAAGAATCTAGATGGCAACACCCAGATCTGCTCTGAGTTACAGCACAAAGGCACGAAAATTACAGAGCCAACTGATATTGCCAACATCCTGGCAGATAGGTTCAGTGCTAACTTTACTCCCCTCTTATCCCCTAAAGGGCCCATATCTATACAGGAAGAATGCAGAGTCCCTATAATCACAACTATGCAGGTAATAGCTGCACTTTCTAAAGTCAAAAACACAGCATCCATGGGACTGGACAACATCCCAGGCTGCGTTTTACATGAACTTCAGAATGAACTGGCTCCCCACTTAAGCACCATGTTCAATAATAGCCTTGCATCAGGCTTTGTGCCCACTGAATGGCACACAGCAACAGTTATCCCACTCCACAAAGGGGGAGCCACCACTGATCCCAGGAACTATCGACCTATTAGCCTGATGAGTCTGGTCTGCAAGGCCATGGAACGTATCATCATGGAATTCATAAACATTCATAAACATTGGTAAAGTATAGTTGTGTACACTTCCCATAAATGTAGATGTTCGAGTGTATTCACTGTTGCAGTCATTGCATTTGGGTAATCTGCTGGCAGGTTGCCCTCAGTCATCCTGAATTCCAAAGTCTTGGGTCCTGTGTCAATTGCTGTCTCCTCTTCCATGACGTCAGGTCATCAGGGGTATAAAACAGGCAGCCAACGCCATTTTCTTTAGTTTTTCTTGCCCCAGATGTCAGGTGCCCCCCAAATGGGTAGCAAAAATATATATATAAACTATATATACATGCAACAATATAAACTTTACCTTCATCTGCAAGCAAATACACCACAAAGGCTGTAGAAAATAGTGAAGGAAAGAGAAACTCCAGAATAAAAGGGGAATGGCGGGTGGGTAACCTGGACTGCAACAGTGAATACACTAACATCTACATTTATGGTAAGTGTACACAACTGTACTATGTTCTTCGTGTTTCACTGTTGCAGTCATTACATTTGGGTAGAATCCCAAAGCTATGGATGGGAGGCTGGAGCTAAACTGCATTAGGGGCGGCTATAAGGCCCTGCAGAACTGCAGTGGCAAAGCCTGCCCTGGACTTAGAGAAGGAGGCAAATGATAATGTTTTGTAAAAGTGTGAACAGAACTCCAAGTAGCAGCTTCTAGAATGTCTTTGGTTCGTACCCCTCTGAGAAAAGCTGCTGCTGTAGCTGCAGCCCTGGTGGAATGAGACCTAATGCCCTTGGGCACCGGTTTACCATGATGTAAGTAGCAGAAACAAATGCAGTGGCTTATCCACTTTGAAATAGTCTGCTTTGAAATAGCCTTTCCCTCTGATCCTGTAGCAAATGCCACCAGTAGCTGCTCAGTTTTTCTTAGAGCTTTAGTCCTGCTCAAGTAGAATCTTAGTTGTCTGTGTACATCCAAGGAATGCAGAATCCACTCCCCCTTGTTCTGCGGATTTGGATAAAAAGTTGGCAATGAATAGTTTGGTTAAGAGCCACACTGAAAACCACCTTAGGCATAAAGGGAGGATTGGTCCTGAGGGATACTCTGTCTGGGTAAAATATGATAAAAGGCTCCACAGCCATGAGGGCCTGCAGCTCTGAAACCCTTCTTGCTGAAGTAATTGCCAGGAGCAAAGCTGTTTTCCATGATAACAATTTTAGATCCGCAGTAGCAGCTGGTTCAAATGGAGGCAGAGTGAGCTTTTCCAACACAAAATTGAGGTCCCATGCAGGAATTGGTAATCTTTTGGGAGGCCTTAAATTTTTGGCCCCTCTAAGATACTGCTTTAGCAAAGGATGAGAAAAGATTGGTGGCTCTGTGTTGTAATGAGCTGAGATGGCAGAGGCATGAATTTTTATTGATGAAAACGATAGGCCTTTGTCAAGCATCTCAGTCAAGTATTGTAAAATCTGAGGAATATTTGTCTCTGCTGTGTCAGCTCCTTGTGCTTAGTTCCAAGCACAGAATCTCTTCCATTTATCAGCATAAGATTTTCTAGTACTAGGCCCTTTAGCTTCCAAAATGACATCCATCACAGATTTACCGAGAGGTGTTGTTTGAATAACTACATGATCAGCCATGCTGCCAGGTTCAGTGTTTGGAGCTGATTGTGCAGGATATGATTGTTTTGCTGAGACAGTAAGTGAGGTATTTGAGGCAAGTACCAAGCTGGGAATTGGAACATATTCCTTAGGATTGGATACCAGTATTGGCGGGGCCAGTGCGGGGCAATTAGTATCATCTTTGTTTTTTCTTGTCTGACCTTTAGTAGGACCTTGGGAAGAAGAGGCAGAGGAGGAAAGGCGTAGACTGATAGGTTTTTCCAACTGAAGGATAGATCATCCACTTTCCATGCTTGTCTGTGATAAGTCCTTGTGCAGAATTTGTCCAGTTGATAATTCTGAGGAGAGGCAAATAGATCTATGTCCAGGCGCCCCCATTTCTTTGTTATCATGCTGAAGACTTGTGGATCTAGTTTCCACTCATGAGGGTCCATAAGGTTTCTGCTTAAGTCGTCTGCCAGAGTATTTTGCTTTCATGGCAGGAATTGAGCTTG
Source organism: Protopterus annectens (assembly GCF_019279795.1). Lineage (NCBI taxonomy): Eukaryota > Metazoa > Chordata > Ceratodontiformes > Protopteridae > Protopterus > Protopterus annectens. The sequence continues at coordinate 1,761,208,069 of NC_056726.1, forward strand.
AAGACGTACTTGGTAAGTCAAGGCTGTGTCCCACAGTGCCATGGCTAGTCTGCAAAGGGGGTATGAGTGTGTGCCCCCCTGCTTGTTTATGTACCACATAACTGTGGTGTTGTCCATCTTTATCAGTAGTTGTCCTGGATGAAGTAAGTTCTTGAAGGCTATCAGGGCATTTTGAACAGCTAACATCTCTTTTTGGTTGATATGCAGATGCATTTGTTTTGGTGTCCATATGCCCTGAATGCATCTTCCCACCAGGTGGGCCCCCCATGCATAGTCTGATGCATCTGTAGTTAAAGTTTGGGTGGCAGGAAGTAGAGTGAAAGCCCATCCCATGTTTTGGTGACATGCCTTTGCCCACCAAAGAAACTTCTGTTGCAGGCAGGGAATGAGAGGAATCATTGTTTCCAGACTGTGACAATGTTGACTCCATGAACATTTTAGGTACCACTGTAGTTTCCTCATATGCAGTCTTGCATATGGAATCAGTAGAATGCAGTATGCCATGAACCCCAAAGCCTACAGAGTTTATCTTGCAGATAACTGGGTTTTTGTTGCTAACTGTTTGAAGTAATGAAGTAAATAGTCAGTTTCCTTTGTTTGTCTGGTGTGAGGAAAGCCATCTGGGCAGTTGTATTCAAGCTTGCACCCAGGAATGTTATCTTTTGAGAGGGTACCAGTTGTGATTTCTTTTTGTTTATTGTGTACCCTAGGCATGTTAGAAGCCTTTTCACAAATGCCAGATGCTGAAGAAGAATGTCTTTGTTCTCTGCTTGAATGAGACAGTCGTCCAAGTAAGGACAGAGTTGTATACCTCTTTGTCTGCAAAATGCAATTACTGCTGCAAGGCACTTTGTAAAGACCCTGGGCGCAGTAGATAAGTCAAAGGGCAGTGCAGAGAATTGGTAATGCATAAAGCCAGCCATGAAACGGAGGTATCTTCTGTACGATTCCCTTACTGGGATATGCAGTATGCCTCTTTTAAGTCTAATGTCACCAGCCAAGCATTCTTGCCCAGCATGGGCAGAAGCTGCTGCAAAGTTAGCATTTTGAATTTTGGAATGTCCAGCAATGTGTTCAAAATTGATAAATCCAGTATTGGGCGCCAGGCCTTGTCTTTTCTGGGTACCAAGAATAGTCTTGAATAAAACCCTTGTCCTTTTTCCTATTCTGGCACTGGCTGAATAGCCCCCGTATCCATGAGGGATGTAACTTGTTTCTGTGCCTCTGCCCATTGATTTTTTGGCAGATCTGGCCAACTGTTTGCAATTGGTAGAGTGTGGAAGTGGAATTTGTATCCATGTGATACTATGTTTAACACCCACTTGTCCTGGGTTATTAACTGCCAATTTTGAGCATAAAGTGCTAATTTTTCCCCTAAGGGTGCTGCCAAAAGATAAGTGCTTGGTGATGGCAGAGGGAAGTCATTGAGACTGTTTACTGTAGGGTTGCACTTTATTTCCTCCAGATTTGGAGGTAGAAGCACCCCATTGCTTTGACCTGTAAGAATCCTTTAGGGTGCCTGGATTTGCCCCGTGGAGCTCTGTCGGGCACAGGAAAGGACCAATTTTTTTGTAGGCCAGTGTCTACTGAATCTTGGTGGCTGCACTTGTAAGAAGTCTTTTATAGTTTGCATAGACTTAGCTTTGTCTTCCATTTTATTTAAAACCTCTTCTGCCTTAATACCAAACAGAGTATCATGCTGTAAAGGTGCATCCAACAATTTAGCTTTAACATGATCATGCAAATTTTGCTCTTTTAGCCAAGCATGCCCCCTAATCACAGATCCAGTAACTGCGGCCCTGCAGGAGGCCTCTAAGGAATCAAAATCACATTGCAAAGTATGCTTTCCAACTTGTTCTGCTGCAGGCAATAATTCCTGCAATTCTTTACTTTCGGCACATTCAGAAATCAACATCATTTTCTGTTTCAGTAATCCCATAACATGATGTTGATACTTGAGCATATGAAACTGGCAGTTTAAGGCTCTAATTGCCAAGGTTGCAGATGTATAAACCTTCTTTCCTCATCTATCCAGTGCCCTGGAATCTCTGTCAGAGGGGGTAGGATTTTTTGCTGTTGAGGCTTTAGCACCTCTTGGACCCTGTGAAATAGTTTCAGGGTCAGCAACAGGGTTTCTAAATAAAAATTTGTGTGAGTCAGGAACCCTGTAATATCTGTCTGGCTTGCTAGGAGCCGGAGGTAAGGAGTCTGGAGTCAAGCTTGACTCCGAAAACATATCATCCACAATGTCTAAAACAGGAGGTATGGCTAAAGGCCTATGCTGAGGGAGAAGAAGGAAATCCCTAAGCCTCTTTTTTGATTCTGAGAAATCTTGACTCTCCCAGTGAAAATGCTCCCTCAAAGTATGCAAGGTTTCTCCAAAGGAATAATCTTCAGGAGGAGATGCAGATGGGATAGATTCCTCTGCATCAGAATCCTCATAGGGTGGTATAGAAAATTCCTGATCAGAAGAGGAATCAGAAGAAATAAAAACCTGATCTGAAGATTCATAATCAGTGTCTTGCCTAGGCCTCTTATCAGGAGGGGGTTGGGAACCCCTGATCAAGGTAATTAGGTCTTCAGCCATTTTGATCATCTGCTTTTTGAGCATAGAGGCCTGTGCACGTGGCTCATACGTCAGTTTTTTAGCTTTAGAAGTTGCTTTTGTCTTTGCTTTTGAAGCTGGCTTCGGTTTTATATAGAAATGCTGTGGCCTGAAGACACCCTCAGAAGCCGGTGCCTGCTCAGCGGCTCCAGACCCATCTGAGGGAAAGACATCCACGGGTACAATACTTTGAGAATCTCACAGCGTGCTGGACTCCACATGGGTCTCGGTAGGGGCCTGCGACTCAAAAGTAGTGGGTATCAGGGGCTGCGAAAGCACCTCACTGGGTACCGGGAAACTGGCGACTGGCTTAGAAGAAGCTTTGTCGTCGGTTTTGGACCTCGACGGTCTGTCTCTGTCCTTTTCCTTGGTTTTATTGTGAACCCCGGTAGTCAGATTGCTATCCGACAACATTTCAGGATAGTTAAATCTGTTTCCAAAATTTTTTGAAGCAAAGATATACCGACGCTTAACAGTGTGTTGGTTAAATCTAGCACAAAACCAACAGTTAGGCATGTTATGATCAGGGCCTAGGCAAGGAATACAGTATAAATGGAAATTCTTATGAGGTATTTTGCTTCCCACAAGTAATGCAATTATTAACTTTTGCTGACATCGGTATGGAACAAGAAAAAGTTTCCCCAACGGGGTACTTAGCTTTAGTGAAGCCTTCGGATCTGAAACTCGAATTTGAAAATTTCAGGAGTCGGCCAACTGGCACTTCCGAACTGCTTCTGCTTCAGGCACCGTGTGGCAAGAAAGACTAAAGAAAATGGTGTCAGCTGCCTGTTTTATATCCCTGATGACCTGATGTCATGGAAGAGGAGACAGTAACCGACGCAGGACCCAAGACTTTGGAATTCAGGCTGACTGAGGGCAACCTGCCAGGAGATTACCCAAATGTAATGACTGCAACAGTGAAACACAAAGAACATCCTCCAAACTCTGGATCCCACCCAGTTCGGGTTTGTAAAAGGTAGATCATGCCTCCTGAACCTGATCGACTTCTTTGAGGCAGTCACCAAAGCCGTGGATGAGGGTAAGGTTGTTCGCACAGCCTATCTTGACCTCGCCAAGGCTTTCGACACCATCCCCCCATTCTGGAATTATAGCTAAACTCACTAAACTAAGTATAAATCCCTACGTCATAGGATGGGTTGCCAACTGGCTCACTGACAGAACCCACACTGTAAAAGTTGCAGCCTCCAAATCTGACCTCAAAGCAGTGACAAGTGGAGTACCACAGGGTTCCATCCTGGGACCTCTCCTGTTTGGTATCTACTTCTCTGAAGTACAGACTAACACAGAAGGCCTCTGGCTAATGAAATTTGCAGATGACTGCAAACTAGGAGCCATAGTCAAGTCCCCAAATGATGTGGACATCCTACAGAAGGGCTTCACTGAGACAGGTACCTGGTGTCAGAACCACGGCCTCAAGCTCAATGCCAAAAAGTGCAGTGTCATCCCCTTTGCTAAAAACTCTGTACCTATGAACTACCACATAGGCAGCAATCTACTTAACACTGAATGCGTGATAAGAGACCTTGGGACCCAGGTGGACAGTAGACTCTCCTTTGATAGTCACATCACCACAGTAGTCAGGAAGTCCTTCTATGTGGCACACCTCATCATAAAAGGGTTCTCATCCAGGAAAAAATAGGTCATTGTTCTCCTCTACTTGACACTCATTAGACCCATTATAGAGTACAAGGCCCCTTTTGGAATGTACCTCACAAGACATCTGCAGCAGCTGGAAAGGCCACAGAAGTACCTCACAAAGAAGATTACTGGCCTCAAACAAATGCCCTACACTGACCGCCTTAAAAAGCTCCAGCTTTACTCCATAGCATATTGCCTACTCCTAGGTAATCTCTGCCTAACATATAAAGCTATGTCAAACCCAGAGCTGTTGGACATGCTACACCTAAAGAAATACCAATCCCTCTGAGCTACACGCTCTAGGGACCTAAACCTTGTCACCACAATAAACAGGACATGCTGGAGGGATATATTCCTGTCCCAGAGACTTCCTATACTCTGGAACAAGCTACTCATCTATGTCAAGCAAAGTTCTTCATTAGCACTCTTCAAGAAAAATCTGGATGGGAAATAGGAAATACACCACGGGGATCACTTCTGTGTCTCTGCTCGACAGTGGCACAGGAAAATAACTTTCTTGGGTAGCGTAAGCCATGGAACCTTGTTGGCTAGGCTTATGTAGGCCCTTGGGCCGGTAGCCTAGTACCTACCTATGAACCTATAAGACATCATCTTCACAGCAAAACTTGAACTTGCGTGTCATCACATTTCATGAGGGAAGGTTTGTGACAAATATACTGCACAAATTAGCTACCTATGTTCCTGAAGCAGTATCACAAAAAAAAAATAATAGCTTTTGGATTTAGGATCTCAGAAAACAACCAGAATTATTATGGTGAGTGTGATATGGCAAAAGCAACACCACACGTTTGGCATTTTACATGTTCTCTCTAAACTAATAAAATACTCACTTTGTTGCGGCTTGTTTTCAGAACCAGGCCAAAGCACATATTGTATGAAAGTTATATACTTATCATAACTTTCACAACTTTCATGATCCAGTCCATCAATTTAAACAGATTACCCGACTCTATCTCTTTGGTTGGCATCAGTACATAATACCACAAATATGGTCACCCCAAAAGTAGACCTGGACCTTAAGATCACATTCAGTTTATACTGCGTTGCAAAAATATGCAGTTAAGTATGTCATGGTCACACAGATATTGCCAAAAGAGGAATTTCTAAAGGAGTTCCAACAAAATAACTAAAGCTATAGTGGAATGTGTTTTAGGTTTGTTTGTTAATCTCTTATTCTAGTTTCTACTGCAAAATACAATGCAATGCAATCCGAGAGCCATCTGCAGAGAATGACCTTTGACACCCTTTGTCCAATTTGTTTGATGAAAAGATAACAAATAATTATTTTTTTCTTGCATCTTTAGTTATGTCTAAATAAAAGTGCTGCTGCTGCTGAATATCTAGGAAAAGGAGTAAACACTCATCCCAGATGAAATGTTAGGGAAAGAAGACAGTATGACAGTGTGATTGGTTAACATTCATTTTTGTTGCCATGTTTGACATAAAGTCGAGACTCATTCACAGGCAAACCTTGTTTTATGGAATAAAGTATAGAGATATTTAGAAGATAAAGCATGAATTTCTGAAATGCTGTTAGTGAAGTAACTGTCTCCAGGTAACATCTTCAATGGTAAATAGTTTACACCCACTGTAGTTGTTGGCTCAAATGTAGGAGGTAATAATATCATCTTTTCCAGGAAGAAGTTTAAATGCCAAGGTAAAGCAGGTTCCCTGAGGGGAGGTCTAAACAGAAATATCTATCATAGAAATGTTTGATTTCTTTTAATAAAGCTAAGGATGAGGAAGTCATACCTTGACAAAAAATAGAAATGTTTGCTAAGTGTTCCTTGAGTATAAACTAGTAGGAGCCTTTGTCAAAAATATCAGTCAAAAACTGCTAATCGATGGAAGTGGAAATGACAACAGATCTAGGTCTGGCTCCACCACCCATACAGAAAATTTTATTCATTAACTTCTATATATTTTTCTGGTAGAGGATTTCTGGGAAGCTGCAAGGATATGGATCACCCTAGAAGAGAACAATGGGTGTATGGTCATTAGGAGAACTGGGGAAATCATGCATTTACTGTAAGGGACTGGAAGTCTGGGTGAGGCTTGCTGGATGTATGAGACAGGAAATCTTTGTGAAATCTGAGGAGAAAAGGCTTCTCTAATAGTTAAGGCCATATCATGGAAACTAAACTTATCTGGGCCAAAATAAGACTACGAGTATGATGTTGGCCTTGTGTGTCTTTGCATTCTGCAAGAACTTTATTACGAATGAAAATGGGGGAAAGCATAGGAAGACCTGATGGTCACTGATGGACCAAAGGGACCCAGGGTGTCTGTTTCTGTAAGGGTACTATTGAAAAATAGCTACTGCATTTGACATTAGTTGGGCATGCAAACAAGTCACAGTAACACCTTCCCCAGTTGTGGAAGATATTGTTCACCACTTACAGACCTCTCACGAGGCATCAATAAGCATTAGCAGAGCTTGTCCACCAGAGGTTTTGCCTGATCAGAGATATATGTTTGCAACCAAAATGTAGTGTGCCAGCATGACTCATTGCCATAGCCCCACATCTTTCCAAGAGAGGTTGGGTAAGGGGTATGAATGAACTCTCTTTGCTTGTTCATATACCAGACCATGGCAGTGCTGACTAATTTGATATCAATTGCATCCTACTGGAGGAAGTCTTGTAGAGCATCTCCAATAAGGATGCCAGCCCTCATCTCCAGGATACTGATGGGTGGAGGAAGTCCTGTCAAGCATCTCCAGTAAGGATGCCAGTCCTCATCTCCAGGACACTAATGGGTGGAGGAAGTTCTATAAACCATCTCCAATAAGGATGCCAGCCCTAATCTCCAGGATACTGATAGGTGGAGGAAGTCCTGTAGAGCATCTCCAGTAAGGATGCCAGCCCTCATCTCCAGAATACTGATGGGCAAAAACGCTTCTAGTTTTGACTAGGTCCCTTGGACTACCTTTCCTAAACAATATCCCATTCAATATCCAAGCACAAATACATTTAATGGTGACTACCAAACTGAGAAAGGGAAGGATAAGGGGCAGCTCTGAGAAAGATTGTTTTGTAAAGGTCATCACTGAATATTTTGATAACAAACCTTTAATAGCTGGATCAGAAGGGACATTGGGCCTGAACTCTGATTCCACCAGATCCTGAGTGTCCACTAAAGTACTGTTATTCTGTTATCTCCGAAACTGGACATTTAGATGGACAGACATGAAACATAAAGTGGCTGCTAACTTCAGGACCAACAGAAGAGCATGAACAGAGTATTGAATGTTGGCAATTCACTTTCACTGACTATGCAAGTCCTTGTACCCAGATGGCATCTGATAAAGATGTGTGCTTGTGACATCTCCATTTGTGACTTTGTGGTGCTCATTAACCCCCAAGAACCTGAACAGCTGCAGTAAATCATTGTTTGCTTTGCTTAGTGACTTCTCTGTTGAGACTGCCATGAACCTATATTTCAGGTAAAGTAAAATTTGAATAGTCTTTAGCTTAAGGCAAGTTGCTATGACCACTACATATCTGGCAAACATCCTGAGGCATGTGGTGAGATCCAATAGAAAGGTATGGAACTGAAAGTGATTGGCTCCCCTGAAATGCAAGAATCTTCTGGACTCCCCGGCTATTCTGATCTACAGATACACATTCTGGAGATATAGAGAGCACAGTCAGTCTCCTTCCCAGTTCCAAGAGGACTGATGGCTCAGTGGTCATTCAGAATTTTTTTCTTTACATATTCATTTAGGCTGCATGGATCTGATGTGGGCCATATATCCTTCATCTTCTTGAGAACAAAACAATATTTACTAAAGTTGGTGGCACTTCTTAACTTCCTCTCTTTTTGTTAAGTGCCTTGCCAGCTCTAGTTTAGCTATGTGGCTTTGATGGGGGTGGGACATCTGGAAGTAAGGGTGCTGGCCTTGGAGATGTTAAAAAGAAAATGCTGTAGCCCCTGGATGCTATCTTCCCTATTCACTTGTCCTGTGTCAAGGCCTGCCATGTAGGAGGGTGCAGGGAGATTCAACTCCAGACTCTCTCCAGAAAGCAGCAGTCAGAAAGCCTTCAAGGATTCTGCACTTATCTCTCTGAGGGATGAGTGCAGAATCCCTGATTTTGTACGCTACTTCTATCTCCTTTGTCATACTTGAAACCTGGTCATATGTATCAGGTAATTCAAAGCCCTTACAGAAAAGATGTGCAATGTCTACACGTGCTTTCCAATGTGGTCTACTGCCTGTGAAGGCTTGTCAGGGGAATAAACTGCTTGGCTCTCCTCAGAAAGCTCTTTCTTGAGAGCAGTGGCCACTACAATGGGTACAACTGAAGAGGCCTTATTCCAACATTTGATACAATTGAAGGGTCCTTATTCTAACATTCATATTCCTTGGGGGTCTAGAGGATAGGTTCATAGGTTCTCACTAGACTATTGGTCTGTGTGGATCTTATGAAATCTAACCTTACGTTCACATAGTAGTTTTAAGGCCTTATATTTTGCATACAAATGTCAGAGGCAGGAAGAAAAAGGATATGTCGGGATATTTACTTGTTGCTCCTATCCATGAGGAGCATGGGTGCTAAATCAGGGACGAAGTTGCAGTTTCCCATCCATTCATCCAAATTACATCTGAATAAAATAAGAGAAGTACTTAGCTTTATGTGGAGTGGAAGACTGTTCCATACTAGAGGTATTCTCTGTGATACATACCTATCCCTCCAACATGTTCTATTTATATTACAAAAGAGACTGATCATCTATTCACATGAACATTGGACTTACAAATATGTAACAGGTCTGATAAGATAGGGTCTGCTGAGGCTCTATACAGGAGACTCAGGTCACCGCTTAGTATCCTGTATGACACAGAGAAGAGGGATAAGGCTGTGAGATGGTCCGTATAGTCTTTTAGATTCAAGTCCTTGATTTTTTTTTTTTTAGTGAGAAAGCACTGTGGTCACTCTAGCTGTGACAAGTATCTGGACAGGTACATACTGAATGGGGCGTTATATTCAATAATCAGCATAATGACAGCTGAGTACAGTGAAATGATGACATCCCTGGATTCAGATGCCTTCCCTTAAGGCAAGTTCTGCAATGAAGGGCGGCTTCCTTGCAATACAGGATACATGACGATGAAAGGACAGTTCATAGTTAACATAGGATCCTAGATCCCCGATTCCTGGATCAACTTTCAGGGTCGTGTTCTCAATGTGATTATTACAAGGAAAGTCAGGCTTGCCAAAGGATACAGCTGTACATTTCTTGACATTTAGTTTTAGTTCATGATTTTCACACCAATTATTTGTTTATGATTGCCCTCTTTGAGGGTTTTAGTGTCCTCTGGACAGTTTATGAGGGCATCAAGTTTACAGTTGCCTGCAAACTTGGTCAGGATTGGTCGGTCATAATCCCTTAACATTTGCTTTGACATCTGAGAAGTTAATGCCAAACAGGAGATGCTGAGAGTCTTGTACTGCCTTGTGGAAAAAGGTAATACCACGCCTGGCTCTTGCCAAGTCTTTTGCACAACCAGCAAAATCATGCAGTATTCAGGGGGAACTACCTTAGAAGTTGAAAGTGTGGAGCAAAATGCCTCTTGCAGAATTTTCTCATCCTGGGAGAATGAGTCAATTGGTCATGTTTCCTGCTGTCTTAGTATTTCTAAGATCTCCCAAAATTTAGGGATTATCAAATAGAAACTAACAAAGCCTCCTCTTTCAGATTAGTATTTGGAATAGGAATTCCATAGAGAAGTCCAGTTGCTTTCTTTTGCATTTCCTCTTACTGGGAACATGGGGTGGGGCGGTTCAAGTGTACAGTTTAAGAAGCAGAGTCAGATACTCTATGTCTGTGGTAGCTTTCATCTTCTCTATGCACATGGGACAAGCATGACAGGTAGAAGACACTGGATGAAGGGAATGAAAAGAGAGGATCAGATGTCTCCATTGACTCCAAGGAGTAACTAGCAACTCCAAAGGTTGTTTCTGCATAATCTCCAAATTCTGGGCTATCATTGTTGACATTTTGATGCCAAAGAATCCTGGGAAGAAGGCATTCCCAGCATCAAAGATATCAGTACTGGTGTGATGCTGTCAGACCTTGGCCATGAGGTTGATAGCTGCACAAAGAATGGATTTGGCAAAGAATACTTTCATGCAGAATATGTCAGCACTAACAGTGGTCCCAAGGTGGCAGGCTCAGGCCAGTGCTGGTCCATGAGAACTGTCTCAGGCAGCCTTCAGCATGGAGAGACTCTCTGCTAAAATCACTGGTGTAGAAGGAAGCAGAGGTGCCAGTCAACGAACGATTCCTCTGACAAAAGTTAAAGTGTTTTAGCTTTCTGGATTTTGAATGCACAACATACAGGTCTTTGGTAATGCATACCGATCAGAAGACTATACTTCACCAGCTACAGAAGTTTTACCCTTGTTTGTGCTCTCTAGTATGGCATAGTTTGGTAGTCTAGCTATGGTGTGAAGCACTCAGTTTGTCAAAAATCCTGATAAAACTGGCAGTAAATACAGGTTGTAGCAAAAGTCTTGCAGCAGATGCATACAGGACCCAAATAAAGACACTCTATCAAAATAGAGAAATACCTGTACAAAGATGTTTACATACCTATTGGCACTGTCAAAGCACACTGATGTAGTCAAATTCAAAGTAAACTTTATTATCATTCAAATCTACACCACAGTGTAGCTGAACCAAAATTGCATTGCTTCATTCCCAATACAAGGACATGTATACAGAAAAATATTATAGTAAAAAGTAATTTGACAACACAAAAACATAACAAATAATAAATAAAAAAAAATAAATAGAACAACATATAGATATTGCACAGTGTATCTTGCACTCTCTTGAATTTCTCGTATAAGGGTACAGGTGAAAGACAGTTAGAATTACACATTCAAATATGGACAGTGACTACATACAATGCACTCGTATGGACTGAGTAAAATTAGTACAACCTGATGAGCCTATAATGTGTACTATTCCTGATCAGACAGATATATACATGCCTACGTGATCGGGGGGATGAAGGAAGTAACTTTCTTCTGGTTCGTCTGTCGGCAGAGTTCAACAGTCTAATGCATAAAAGGAAACACTGCTGTCAGCTTGGAAGTCTTAAAGTGCATGCTTCTGTATTTTCCATTTACTATTCCACCACATTTGCAATGTGTGCTACTCTTTCATGCTTAACACAAATGAAGAAACAGATACTTTTTCTTGTATGTCTCTTAAGAATGCAGTAGCATTTATTCCTTTTTTTTATATGTGTTTCCTCCACCTTGATGGCCATCAAGTCACTCCCTTTTCAACTAAAGCCCATTCCTTCCCTAATGAAAGTATTTTATATGAATGTCGCTAACCCCTCCCACTGGGTGGTGACGTGGACATCTACTTCACCGTAGTGACCAATTATGCCCTTCTAAGAGTTTGTGTCATGCTCCCTGCCTACAGCCTCCAAGGGTTAACTAACATCAATAGTTTGGGTGGCCACATCCATATCATCCCTACACTCGCCCTGCATTTTGACTCCACCTTCTGCACTTCAGCAAAGATCATGTTGGGCAGTAACAGCAGAGAAAGGCTAGTACCCACCTGGAAACCCCTGATGGGTATGCCCATGCACCTGGCCTGCATCTCTGATTGCCTAGGTTATTGTCAGGGCTTATCTCTCTATGCCATCAGCAAAGCTTATTAGCATTACGATTCTCTTCTAATATTTTTTTATATATTTGTCATGTTTCCTTGATTGTCCTGCTCTTTTTGCAAGTGTTTCTTTCCAGGATATCATGTAGCACTGCATATTCATGCTGCTTGCCAAGGCCATGGGTCCTTAGATCCACCCACCTATCTAGTTAACAAATAAATAAATACAATTATATAAAAATTAAAAAAAAAAAAACAATAGGAGATACTTAAATGGCTGAGTCCTACATATATTTGATGTGACACTTTTACTCTTTATTTTTAACATTTTTTGCACATATCCCAAAGCTAAATGCAAGCCGCGGTGGTGCAGCGATAGCATTGTTGCCTCACAGCAAGAGGTTCTCCCATTCGATTCTTGGCTGGAGCACCTTCTGTGTGGAGTCTGCATGTCCTCCCTGCAGTCGAGTGGCGTTCGAAAGACATGTGTAGAATGGGCGCGCCTTCGTTGAAGGTTGGGCGTCGAGCTGGCACCTCGGCACCCGTAAAAAAATCTACTGCCAATTATTAGTGGACTGGAGTTCAGCTGTGGTGACCCCTAACCGGGAAAAGCCAAAAGAAGAAGAATAAGAAGAAGATCCCAAAGCTAAATGCACTTCAGGCTTTTGATACATTAAGCATTTCACAGCATAGTTAAATTTTACAAATACGGCTTACTAACAAGTCTAGACAAGGACAAAACATAGCATGTAGCTAAAGAAGTCAAAGTTGTTGGATTCACTACATTAATAAAGACCTATGTGTCGTATGTTCAAGAAATGAAGTGCCGAAACATTATTTATTTATTTATTTATTTATTTAGAGGATACTTGTATATTTCCCATGGTACTTCAGTAAAAGAAGGTATGTAAATATCATTCTACATATGCTTCTGATTTTCCAGAGTATATCTAGTTAGGTCCTGCTCTAGGACTTTGTCTCTTTAATTCTGGCAATGAATCCACATAACTTATTCCATTTACTTTAGTGATTTCAACCCAGCAGCCTAGCTGTATTGTCTCAAAAGCACATACATATAATACTTCTTATTTAAGATTTGAAAAAACGTATTTTAAAACTTGAGAAATGCCCTCCCACATATATACACTCACTGTGTAACAAAACATTTGAGATATATTAAAAATCATTGTCCTCACCTTCATTTATCCTCTGCCTCTAGCTTCTTGCATTTGTTATGTTATTTTTCCCTACTATCTGCTTCCCAATAGCCCTCTCTTCCTTAGGATCCATTGTCCAGGCAGCCATTAGGGGGCTTATGGTTACATCACTGACCCTGACACTTAGTGGCTGATGTGAACACCCACATCATTGCAGAGGCACTGAGTGCCCTACACAGATACAGACACACACACACACACACAGACACACACACACACACACACACACACACACACACACACACACACACACACACACACACACACACACACACACACACACACACACACACACACACACCCCCCTATGAGGCCAACTGTTACCAGCTAGGAATGCCAAGTCTGTGTCCCGCCAATTTTGAGAACACTGTTGCCTTGAAAGACTCTGCTGATATGGGAGCAATTCTGGCAAACTGGGAGTCACCCTCCCTCCAGGATAAGCAAGGCAGAGTAAGTTATTCAGTTGTTTCCTCCCATGCTCATTTCTTCCATAGCCTGAGACACTAGTCAAACTCAAGTTGTTAGGGCTGTAGTCAGGGCTATACTACTTTACACCATAGAGCCAGAAATGCTCCTTCACTTTGTTAACCTCACACATATAATCATTACTGCAATAGTTTACCTACAGCACAAGTAAACATTCATCAGTGTCAGCTGTTTTACCCCAGTTTTAGATTGTCCACATAAATTGATTCTCTGATTATCTGTTTAATCCAGGTCAGGGTCATGGGGGAACTACAGCCTATCTTGGCAGTCACTGGGAGGTAAACACACTAATGTTGCATAGGAAACCACCCCATCACAGGATGTATGCTTGTATGTGCACATGCACATGTACTCACACACACCCACACACACTCTCACACACACCCACACACACTCACACACACACACACACACACACACACACACACACACACACACACACACACACACACACCCACACACACACACACACACACACACACACACACACACACACCTATGTTACATGCCTTTGAGAGGTTGGAAAAACCAGAGCATCCCATGAAAATTAACGTAGACACAGAGATGGCATAAGAACTGTACAGACAAAGTACCCCAGCATCAATATGTTTCCCTATAATCCCTTAGATATTGCTGCTTCATTTAGATTGGACACTATTAGAGCTTTCATGCAGTGCCAGAGTGTGGTCATCACAACATCAACCCATAGCTTCTGAATATGCCAACGGTTACTTAATTTTTAAATTTAACTTCTTTGTTTACCTCCATTGACTTTGAGACAATCAGGACTGGGTTTTTGGCTTCTTTTGGCTTTTCTGTGATAGGTTTTTCATTGCTTTCTTGTGGCAAAACATTAATCTCTAAAAAATAAAAAATAACATGGATTTAATGTTTTAGATTCCATATCCAAAAATGACTACAGTTTCATACAATAAACAACACTTCAATGCTACATTAATAGGATGGGCTCATTAAAAGTGACCATTTTCAGACATAATCAGCCATACAGAATACACTTAGAATTTACAATGCATATAAATATGAATACAGACATGTAGGCACTTAATTTGCCAGAAAAGAAATGACTGTTTGGCTTGTGTGTTCTGTTGTTTACCATGTCTGAACCAGTGTCTTTACTTCTTACTCCCCATTAGTAAGGTATTTTAAGAATTCTTGAAACTATCATAGCTTCTGGTTCATTCTTTTATTGGGAAGGCCATACGAAAATAAAGCTTTCTTCTTATAATGCCTAAAGCATCCTTCCTGTATATTCCCATGGTGCCCCCTTTTTTCTTGGATAAATTACATTCAAAAGATACTGCCTCCTTGGGCATATTTAATTTTAATTGAATCACTTACATATTTCTAACTACCAAGGATTATGATTAGGTCTCTGATCCTAACCAACTTATTATGTATTCAAGACATGGACACCTAGAAATTCACCTCAACAGTGAAGCTTAAGAAGTGAATTATGGCACCATGTAGGGAATAAATAATAATGGTTAGGATCGAAGACCTTATCATAATTCTTTGTAGTGCATGGAGCTTTACCTGCTCCATGTACTATAATTTACAGAAAATAAAAAAAGTGTAAGAGTGCAAAATGTTTTACAGGCTTTATGTTCTTTGGTGGCTTGAACAGAATATCACAATAGTACAACAGCCCTGAAGGATGACACAGGCTTTGAGATCATATCCTGCTTATAATGTCTTACAAAAGTATGCATCAAAGCCCATGTTATAGCTGCACAGATGTTATCAACAGAAGAATGCCCAAAAAGACTCAGGACAATAGCTATTGCCTTTACAGAATGAGATTTTTTGGTGCATTTGATAGGGTTGTGATGTATTTTGCATTTTAAAATGTAATACAGTTTGAATTTACATTAAAGAAGATGAAGAGTTGTCATCTTTTCGGACACCTTCAGTTCACCTGAGATAAAATCTTGGTTGATGCTGGAGTTCTGTGGAGAAAAACATTGGTAAAGTAACAAAACATAATGAAATCACATACAGGCAGAGGCCTGTCTAAAAATGATACCAGAGGATTCTGTAAAAAAAATATCCAAATTAACTTCAAAGGATTAAACATTTTCACTGTTTTTTGCATTCTGGAGATTTTTTCCCTTGGCATCTGCTGAAAATAGGTACTCTGGACAAAGTCAGACTTTCCCAGCAAACAAATGCCAACAAATAAAATAAATCACCCTTGGCCTCAAAATCCCTCTGCATAAGAAGCTATCTCATCTCTGACACTGTAGGATTCTAACCCTTTTTTAAACAGCCTTTCTCCAGGTGATCCATTTTATGTTAATACAGTTGTTTTACTACAGTAATAGGCTGTCTACATTCGACTACCAGCACCACCATCGGTTTTTAACATACCATATAGTCCATACGCAGCTTATCAAAACAGCATTCCTGACATATTAAAGTCAGTATGCCAAATTATCTCCTTCCCAACATAGAATTCATAATTTTACACTGAATGAGATGTGTTATGACACTGGGTAACCAGTCTCACTCTCGTGGCTGTTGCCAAGCCTTGGTCTAAGGAAAAATTAAAGAGATGCAGTGATCCTCCATAATTTGTTGTTCACTTCTTATTACTTGTACAGCTACTGCAGGGGTGCATGGTTATTTACTAAAGTAAAAATTCATTGCAATAGATAATACTGTAACAAAATTACTCTCCACTTCAATTGTCAGACATTCTCACACTATGGCTGCATACCTAGTCTCAACCTTACTTAGCTCTCTGCTAAGGTAGCATACTGGTGTTCCTAAAAAGCAAGGTCCTGGTATAACAGAGTCTCTACCCCAGCTTCGGATGCATAAATATACACAATAAAGGATTTAGTGAAGGCCAGGGCAGTCAAGACTGCCCTTGAATGTTGGAGATTGAAAGGCTCATTGACTAACACAGTCTACCATATCTGGATAGCTGCCTTACCTTTAGTAATATCTATCACAGGACAGACCATAATTTTATTTTATTTATTTCACATTTATTGACTGGGATAGTCCGACTGGATGTATGTCCATTTTCAGTGGAGGCCTGGGGAGAAAAGCTCCAAGGGTAAGCAGATACAGCATTACATAATACCAGCATTACATATTACAAACAGACTATTTATAGAGATTACATAAGTAAGCAAGTTAAACAAGTTCCACAGATTACAGTTAATCCTGAGCATAAATCAGGATTAAATTAAATTACACAGTAAACTGGTTAACAGATTTTTACACATTCTAGAGAGAGTTAGCCAGGCTTGATACATTGACATAGCCAGTTAAGCGACAAATGTTGTTTGAGTCTACTTTTAAATTGACCTAAGGTAGAAAATAAGGTAATATCAGCTGGAAGAGAGTTCCAGAATCTATTACAGAGTTTGCAGAGAGAGTCACCGGCTGTGTTATTAATTTTGCTAGTCTGAATTAGTAGTTTGTTAGAGGATCGAAGCGGTCTAGGATTGTTATAGAGGATGATAATATTTTTAAGTGCATGAGTATTGTCCGGATTATAGAGGATTTTACAGGCCATAATCAATTGGTTATACTGGATTAGGCTGGGTAGTTCAAACCACCCAAGCTGATTTAGATTGATACAATGATGTGTCCTAAAAGGTAGCCCAGTGGCAAACCTGGCAATGTGGTTGTAGCAAATTGAGAGTTTGTTAAGGACAGTCTTGTTTAAATTCGATAGTAGAGGGGATGCATACAGAAGGGTTGAAAGAAGGTGAGAGCGAACTATGGCAATTTTAGCTGGAGGGGTTTGGAAGGCTTTCATTCTGTAAAGTGACCCTAGTTTTTTATTGATTGTTTTGATAGTCTGGTTAACATGTAGGTTGAATTTTAGATTATTATCTATGATGACACCTAATAGTTTTGTAGAGGGGTCAGGGGAGATTATTGTGCCATCATTTGAATTTATGGTAAAGGTGAAAGCAGTAGACCTACGTGTTGGTGAAAATAACAGCATTTTAGTTTTTTTGGGATTTAGGATCAGACGACGTTCAGAAAGCCAGTTTTCTATTGTATTAAAGGTAGTCTGGGTAGCTGACCATAACTCTATTGGAGATGTGGTTGAGCAAATCAGAGTAGAGTCATCAGCATATCGGATACAGCTGACTTTTGGAATGACAGTATAAAGGTCGTTAATGAAGATGGAGAACAGCAAGGGCCCTAGTATAGAGCCTTGTGGTACTCCAAGGGTGTTAGGTAGAAGGTTAGAGAGTTTATTCTGCCAAAGGACAGCCTGCTGTCGACCATTCACGTAGGATTGAAACCACTGAAGGGCTCTAGTATCTAGACAGAATATTTGCAGGGTGTGGATTAAAAGTTGGTGATCAACCATATCGAATGCCTTGGAAAGATCCAAGTAGAGGGCTGAGGATATATAATTATTGTTGCGGTTATGGTTTATGGTGTTGGTAAAGGCTAGGAGGGCTGAAGTAGTGCTGTGATGAGGACGGAAGCCATGCTGAGTGTCTGCCATAAGGTGATTCTGGATTAGGTGGTGCATGAGTTGTCTATGAATACATTTTTCCATAATCTTTGCAAGTGGAGAGAGTAGAGCTGCTGGCCTATAATTGGAGAATTCAGTAGAGCTGCCTCCTTTGTGAAGTGGGATTACATAGGATATTTTCCAGATGGTGGGAATTTTAGCTTCTTCTATGGTTCGATTGATTAGTATTGAGACGGGGTAAGCAATAGCATCAGCTGATTTTTGTAGGTACTCGGCAGGGAGTTAATCAGCAGAAAGTGTAGTGGGTTTTAATTTTTTGATCAAGGTACGGATAAGTGAAGTGGCAACTGGTTGGAAGCTGAATGCGAGTAGGTTTCTAGGGGTGCTACTTTCAGGACCAGGGGAGCTAGGGCTTGAATTGTCTCAGTAAAGAATTGGTTAAAACTGTCAGAAACATCTTCAGGGGTTTTATCAATAGTAGCAGCAGGGATTGGGGTTGAAGTTTGTCCAGGATGTAGTAGATTATTTAAACCTGCCCAAAACTTCTGAGGGTTATTTTGATTTACTGTCTGCAAAGTACAGTAGTATTGTTTTTTGTCTTGTAAAATGGATTTTTTAGTTTCATTCCTGGATTGCCTGTATTTAATGTGATCTTGGGGGTCTTTAGAAGAACGCCATAAAGCCCATGCTTTGTTTCTAAGGGTAATTTTGAGTTTAGACTCTTTTGAAAGCCATGGTGCAGTTTTTGCCTTTGTTCTCTTTGAACGAACAGGTGCATGCAAATCAAGGATCTCAAGGAATTTGTTGTTAAAGTATGCTACTGCTTCCTCTAAGGGGAGGTGTTTTAGAATAGACCAATTACATGAGTTTAGTTCTTGTTGGAATTTGGCAGGGTCAAAGTTTTTATTGTTTCATATCTTTCTGAGTAAGGGTTGTTGGGAATTAATGCCTTTGTGCTTAATTACATATGTGAGAAGGTGATCGCTTAGGCCATCAGGGAGGGTACCAGAGGTGTGCAGTTGGGGGTGACTGTTTATGAGTACCCAGTCAAGTATGCTTTCTTTTTGGTTGGGTTTACCTATCCTGGTAGGGGTGATATGATTTATGTAAATGCATGCAGGTTAATATGGGTGGTTGGGGATTCTGAGGAACAGGTGCCCCAGTCTATGTTAAAGTCTCCAAGTAGTAGGGTTTCTTGGGGGTAGTGACATGATAGCCAGTGCAGGATATCTTCAAGTGTAGATATATTGTTACCTGGGGGAATGTACATACAGATGATATTAATGCATTTATTTTTATTAAGTTGTAATTTGGTGGCAAGAATCTCTGAGTTATTAATCTGAGGTGGTTGTATTACATCTACGGTGACATTCAACTCAGATTTATAGAGTACAGCTACCCCACCCCCCTTCCTGGAAGCACAATCCAGCCTGTGTATGTTGTACCCAGGTGGTAACACTTTATTGTCTGTAGTGTTGGGTTTTAACCAGGTTTCAGATAAACAGAGAATCTCAGGGGAGTGGACATCCAGTAGTGCATGCAATTCATGTACCTTGTTATTAATGCTTCTAATATTGAGATGACAGGCTAGGAGAGAGTTAGTTGGCCTATTAATTGTAGGTTTGTAGCTTAGATTGCAAGTAGAGGGGGTATGTGTATCTGAAGTGGGTGGGCCAGGATTGGGATGAATATCCCCACCACGTATTAGGTTAAGTCTATACTTGGTGATGAACTTCAAGAATTTGTTTATTAGTTTGTGGTAGTGTTTGGATCTAGAGTTAATGTGCCTGGGGTTGAGATGTTGATAGACTGAACAAGATGTTGGATAGGACCTGGTACTGTAAGTATGGTTGAAGGTGGGAGGATTTACAGCTGGGGTGATAGTATGGTATTTCGGGACCTGAAATCCTGTGAGAAACTGGTTTTCATACAAGGTAAGGAGGTATGGTGCGAACAAGAGGGGTATTAAAGAGGAGTATATGATTATCTGTGATTCAGCTAGTGAGTTAAGGAACTGTTTTACCTGGTGATGCAACACCAGAAGATAGAGTGGTGAGGTAAGGGTACTGGAAGGGGGGATGAGAGAATGCCAGATGAAAGCAAATATGTGCTATTAAAATGTAGGTAGAAAAATGGGGGTGGGGGGAATTACCCCAGATGAAAGCAGATAGGATCTAGAAAGTGGGGGAGTGGCTATAGTACTATAAATTTAGAGGTACTGGGGGCGGGAGGGAATTGAGGGCAGGGAGGGGAGCGAAGAGAGCCCGAGCTTAGCGAGGGCGAACGTAGCGGGGCTACTGTAGTTTACAAGGTTTCCTAAGGTCTCCTAAAGCTATAAGGTAAATATTATAGTTCTTAATGTAAGATTAATAACATTAATAGCATGATAACCCTAAGAACGCTTTCATGTGTCATTTCGTACTGGATACAGGACATTTTTGACAGAATTTGTCTTGTCTGTTTGCTTATCTCCAATCACCTAACCTACATATCTGGCTTCTTTCATGCAGACCTTACTTTTGTCAGCATTAACTCTAAGCTTTGCCTGCCAAAAATAGTGCAGCCCAGTTTGTACTTGGATAAATAAGACCCTCAGTTTTTTGAATAACTTATTATATCATAAGGTATAACATTTAGTACCCGGAATGGAGTTTTTGAACTTTACTTATGAGTTTTTTAAAAGTGAAGTTCAAATGTTAAAATAGAATAAAGAAAAAGACATTTGAGGTAACACTGCAGTCTTCCCTTTGGCCTCAAAGCTGTGTGAAAGGAATTTGGTAGTATCCCTCACTCAAACCCAGAGTGGCCAAAAACCTTACTTTTCTTAGCCTCTCTGTGAGCTTATCCACTCAGGGCATTGGATAAGTGTCAAATATGAATACCTTAATTCAGATTTTTAAACCATTACAAAATCTTAGCGACACCCTGCTTAAGGACTAGCACAGTCCAAATCTCCATCTGCTTTGAAAATCCTCAGGCACTCCAACTTTAAGTACTTTTCTTCCTTGGAACTGATATATTGTTGTAGTTTTATGGTTTCCTTCTTCCCCTAACACATTTTAAGTACTATAGTGTAATAAATCAGTTCTATAGTGTTACTCAGAAAAAGAATAAGCAAAACAAACAAACAAGCAAACAAACAAACAAAACAACCAAAAAAATACACTTATTTCTCAGTAAAGACTCTTAATTCTTATGTTTGAGACTTAGTATTAATCCCTACACTAAGGGTCCACTATCTGCATTCAGGAACATCCTTACCATATTTTTGTGCTTTCTAATCACTCATAAACATTACACTATGTGTACAAGTCGTCTACACTTTGTGGTAACCTTTATGAATCCCTGTCAATATTTAAAGCTGCAAGAAAATCAGTAGGAAAACTGAAATTAGGAGGAAGAAGGTGTGAATTATGCTTGTGCTGTCTGTACACTCAGAACGGTGTTCACTTAACATAGGCGTTAATGAACCCCAGGGAATGCTTTATCTAGGTGAATAGCAAGTATAACATTCCTCGATTCTCTTCTATTGGTTTCTAGATCACCTCTCTCACTAACCAATGAAACGTCAGTGTAGCTACATGGTTTTGACAAAGTTATGTGGTACATGTGTTCTATTTTCTCTTTCCAGTCTGTTTTATTTCATAATTCACTTCATTCATTTTCTTTGCTACCTCAAACAATCCTTGCCATCTTGCTAGGAATCTATTTCAGAATGCTAATACTTTGTCTCGTGTTTTAAACTCCCTGAGTTTGGCATTCCTACTAAACATCCCCTGTTGCATCTCTTGTGCCCTTTGCATATGTTCTTTAACTTTTGACATAGCATCTTGTACAAGTCTGGCAAATCGCACTTAGTAATGGGTTTTTCTTCTCCATCACAGTCTCCTTTGCTATGGCTGGCAAACCTCGGGGATGTCTTGCATACAGTAACATGGATGGGATAAATCTCTTTGAAGTTTAACACACTTCTCTTACATCAAAAAGGAGATAGGGAAGCAACTGATTCCAGTTCTTATCACCTGTTCAGTTTGCCTTCTTCAACAGGCACTTCAAAGTTTCATTAAACGTTTCATTAACCCAAAAATTTGTGGGTGGTACACTTTACTCTGCACATAAATTAGGTTCTCTGGTGCATAAACATTTTGGGAATCCCTACCCTGCAGAAAAATAAAAATAGTCCTTCTGACTATTCTCTATACATAGCTTTTTGCAAGTATACTGCTTAAGGAAGCTCAGTGGAATAGTCACCAATCCACAGAATAAATGGACCTCCAATAACAGGCAAATGTATCAGAGGACTTCTGAACCAGGATACACTGCCCTCTTTTGACATTCTGGGCAAGCTGTACAAATGTTCTCAACATCTTCTCTTAAACCAAGACGACAAAATCTAGCAAACAAAAATATTAGATTTGCTAAGTATCATCCCAAAACATGGCTGCATCACTTTCTAAAACTTTTAGAATACTTAACAGTTGATGAAGTACTTTTTCATCTTTGCTCACCCTGTACAGCAAGTGATTCTCAAACTCTGTCTGTGGTTGATGCATTGTCCCATCATAGTGCTGTTTTTTTTTTAATTTTGTATTGCTTACCTGTAAATCTGCTAAGTCAGGAACACTTTCATTAGGATGTTGCTGTAAAGCACAGAGCACACAGCTTCTTCACTTACAAATACAGGTACAGCTGTTTCCTCTTCTCTATTCCTTGTTCTACAAAAGGCAACCCATGTCAGTGGCTTATTTGTGACAATTCCTTTACATTCACTCAGTAACTTCTGTCTCTTTAAGCAGCTGCTATTTCTAATTAGATCTCTGTTTTCACTTTCTTCTTCTTCTTTCAGCTTTTCCCGGTTAGGGGTCACCACAGTGGATCACCTGTCCGCTCATGACTGGCAGTGAAGTTTTACGGTGTCGAGTTGCCAGCCCAGCACCCACCCTTCCACAGAAGGCACACACTCACAATTTAGAGTCTCCAATCCACCTACTGCATGTCTTTGCGATGTGGGAGGAAACTGGAGAACCCGGAGGAAACCCACGCGACCACAGGGAGGACATGCAGTCTTCCACACAGAAGGCACCCCAGCCGAGGATCGAACCAAGAACCTCTTGCTGTGAGGTGGCAATGCTAACCGCTGCACCACCGCGGCTGCCCAGTTCTCTGTTTTGACATTAATGAAGGAAATTTAGGGCTGTATTTGATTTCCCTTCTTTTCTGTTAATGAGTATACTGGCATGGGCCTCTTCTTCTCTGTCCCCCTACAGGCTTATTTCATTATTTTAATGACTGGAATCTTTGGAAAACATTTCATATCATATCCCTGTTAGTCATTAGGGTCTCTGAAAACAACCTGTTGTGGATGATACCACCATAGGTGAATAATGGGTAATAATGGAAAAGTCATACCTCATTGATGCAGCAGGACTAGCTTTATTGGCAGAAGAAAAATGTCAAATTGTATTCAGTGCAGGAAAAGCCAAAGAACTTCAACCAGGAATCCAAGTGATTAAAAAACATTTAGAGAAAGGGTGTCATGCTGAGCAACAAAGAACAAGAAAAGGATCTTGGTATGATCATGACTACAGATATGAACCATTAGACACAAATGAAAAAAAAAGCAGTGGCCTGGACTAATAAGATGCTAACATATAAAGGAATAGATTCAGGAAGTAGAGATGTTTTGTAACCACTCAGCAGATCTCTAGCCAGACCACAGTTGGAGTATTGTAGAAAGTTCTGGTGAAACTAAATGGAGATGGGTATCAAACTAGTGAAGATGGTTCATAAGAAAACAACCACAGGGTAAAGTTTTTGGAGGATAAGAAAAAATATAAAAAGCTGAAGGTGGCAAAACCTTTTATTATTCTAGAGGAAAGGAGGGGAGAAAGAGCGGACATGATATGTCTCTAAAAAGGCATGATGAAGCAGTCTGTGTATGAATTCAAAGAGGAGGTACAGGAGAGGACAAAAGGAATGCAGTTACTAGGTTTCAATCCAGACATAAGAACTGACTTACTAGGTGAATACAAATACATTTTCTGTCACCGTTATGTAACTAAATGTAACTTTTTATAACTGAATTATGCAAAACGGTTTTGTATCAGCAAATTATATAAGGCCTGCAGATTCTATAACTACATACCCTGACTCCATGAGTAAAAAGGGGAAAAGGGGTTGTGGATGGATGGGTGGATATTGCAGTGAAAGAATACAGTTGCTGATGTACACAAAGCATGTTTAGTCACTTATGGGAAGACTGCTTGGTTGTTTTGAGAAAATGAAGCATATTTGTACAGCAACTGAGAATAAAGACTGGAAAGCAGTTGAAGATAAAGGGAATGCATTATTATTGGCTACTAATCCAAACATATTAACTGCAAAGGTAAAAGAAATTAGCTTTTGTGAATAATTCAGTAGATTTTGTAATTACTGCCCTCTTGGCTGTGGGTTCGATTCCATTTTGTTATTTTGGGTCATTTATTCAGAGCTTTCCTGAATGTGCCTGGCTTGGACATATGTGACTACAAGACTTAGGTTCATAGATGTTTACTAGGCTAACAACCACAAGTGCCTTTTTAAGCCTAGTCATGCATCCCAAATTTCTGACGAGTTCTGATACCCTTGATAAGTGTAAGCATGGGCCTGGGAGATGAACCATTTACAGGTTACCTGTTTGCATCAGAGACATAGGTGACAAACATGGGATGAGGTTCCTGTTTACCATCCAATTGTCCAACTTGCACTTGAACTGGATTAGGGAGGAACTCTGCTTCATATGGATCAAGAGCCTGTTCCATAGACGGGAAAGTCTCTGGGATACATACCTATCTCTCCAACAGGTCCTATTTATATCACAGGCAAGGTTTAAGTGTTTAGAATGGGTAATTCTGGTACTGTTTGTTTTGTGGATATGCAGGAGGTCCATCAGAGTGGGGTCTGATAATGTCCTGTATGCCAGGCATAGATCTCCCCACAAAAGCCTGTAGGAGAAAGAATACAGGGATAGGGCCTTGAGACGGTCAGCACAAGACATATTATTTATACCCTGTATTGTTTTAGTGAGGAACCTCTGGGGATGCTCCAGTTGCTGGATATGCCTGGTTAGGTACATACCAAAGGGGCATTGTACTCAATGATACATCTGATGAACACCAAATACAATAGAACAGTGACTTCCTTGGACTTGGATGCCATACCTTTGTTTATAAGTTGTGCAAAATAAAATGATTTCCTCACCACTGTAGATATGTGATGATCAAAGGCTAGATTACTATCTATGTGTGTCTCTAAGTCCTTGACTACTGGGTCAACTCTAAGGGATGTGTTGTCAATATGACAGTTACCAGGGATGGATGAATTCCCAAAGGATACTATTATGCATTTCTTGGCATTTAGTTTTAGTCCATTACACTGACACCAGTTGTTTGTCTATGTCAGCCCCTCCTGGAAAAAAATTGTGTCAGTGTGATAGTCAATGACAGCTCCTAATTTGCAATCATCTGCAAATTTAGTCAGCCAGAGACCACTGACATTGGCCTTGACTTTTGATATGTAAATGCCAAAAAGAAGCAGTCCAAGGAATGATCGGTGAGGGACTCCACTTGTGACTGGCCTCCTTGTAGAGGTGGACTCCCCAGTTTTAACTTCCTGGGTCCTGTGAGCCAGTTGGCTATCCACTGGGTGACATACGGGCTTGTACCTAACCTCTTGAGTTTGTCAACAATGTCTGAGTAGGGTACTGTGTTAAATGTCTTGGCCAGGTCAAGGTAGGCAGTGTGAATGATTTTGCTCTCATCCATTGCTTTGGTGAATTTCTCAAAGAAGTCCACCAGGTTGAATAGGCATGATCTGCCCTTGGATTGCTTCTAAAATCATGTGGACCTACAAGGCTGCCATAAGTAATTTTTGCACTTGCTCTAACTGTCTTAGTGCTATTTAACATTTCTGTGCTGCATTTATTGATTTGGTTGAATTTATCATTGCTTTTCAGTCTGTACTTGTTAAAAAAATACCATATGTTTGTTATTGTACTGCTCTTAGGTTGTTTTAACAGTATTCTGATATTTCTTAACCTCCTCTGATACATCAAAAGCTATTCTGAGTTTGCCAACGTTCTCCTGAGTTTGCCAAAATATTTCTAAGTTTGCAAAGTGTTTTGGTGTTTGTTGAACTTCTTTGACATTTGTGTACTTTTTTCTGTATTTTTGTGAACATTTATCAGAGTTCGTAAACTTATTTCCAAAACCGCCCACAGTGGTGCAGCAGTTAGGGTTGTTGCCTTGCAGCAAAAGGTTCTCCAGTCTGATTCTTGGCTGGAGCGCCTTCTTTATGGAGTCTGCATGTCCTCCCTGTGGTTGACTGAGTTTTAAAGACATGCAGGTAGGTGCGAGTGTGTGTGCCTTCTGTGAAGGTTGGGCACAGGGCTGGTAACTCGACACCATAACAATTTGACTGCCAATCAATCTGCAGACTGGTGATCTGCTGTGGTGACCCCTAATGGGTGAAGCTGAAAGACATTGCTAGTGAACTTATTTCCAAGGATTATTTATACTGCAGGGATTCTTTCATTTTAAAGCATTTGTTACTGCATTTGAGCTCAAAACCAGCTCATTTTACATTAAGGAGTTGTTTTTTGCACTGTGGTGGGAGAAGAGAGCTGATTCAACCCACCTGATTTGGGAACTGCTGGTAGAAAGCTTATTGTGTGCTTATCTGATTGGCCTGAGGGCTTAATTGTGGAAAAGTCTTTCATCCTGCTGGCATAAAAGCCTTACCATTTTGTGAGACTGTGTTTATTTATTCAGAGCTTTCCTGTGCCTGACTTGGACACCTGTGACCACAAGACATGGATTGCTTCTAAAACCATCTGGGCCTAACATATATGATACAAGTATTTTTTTCCACTTGCTCTAAATGTCTCAGTGTAATTTAACACTTATGTGCTGTGTTTACTGATTTTTTGAATTTGTCACTATTTTTCAGCCTGCACTTGTTATAGAAACACCATCTGTTTGTCACTGTACTGCTCTAAGCTTGTTTTAACAGTATTCTGATATTTTGTAACCTCCTCTGATACTGCAAAAGCTGTTCTGAGTTTGCTAAAGTTCTCCTGAGATTGCCAAAATATTTCTAAGTTTTGCAAAGTTTTTCTATATTTGTTGAAGTTCCTCCACATTTGTGCACTTTTTATTGTATTTTCTGTACTTTTCTCAGGGTTAGTGAACTTATTTCCAAGGACCCCTGATGCTGCAGGAATCTGCATGTGTTACTGCAGCTGAGCTCAAAACCAGTTAATTTTACATTAAGATGGGGTTTTTTTGCACTCTGATGGGAGCAGAGAGTTGGTTCAACCCATGCAAGTTGTGATCTGCTGGTAGATGGCTTACGGTGTGTTTTCATTTTACTTACGTATTGAACTGTGGATGTACAGATGTGTTTATCTGACAAGCCTGAGGGCTTAATTATGTAAAAATCTTTTATCCTGCTGGTATAAATGCTTTGCATTTTTGTGAGAATGTGGTCATTTATTGAGAGCAAACTCAGTTACCTGTGCCTTGTATATAAACAAGTCTCTCCAGTTTAAAATCCTCTATAGGAAACACTCTTTATAGTCTCCCACTGTTCACAGCTGTTCAAAGAGCAGCCAGCTTGTGCATAGGGCAGTGCCACTGCATGTCATCTAATAGTACACTACTAAACACTCTCATTTAAGGCTTTAAGTGACTCTTCCTACTCCTTTCCATCTACTAAGAATCTGGTGTAATGGATAGGAGCTTCCCTGTGATCTTTGTTTTAGGCTGCTGGATATTACCATCCTGAGGCAGAGTAGTTACTGCCACATTCTTGCTGACAACCACTTAATTTTTAACAGATAAACTGTGTGTGAGAGATGTAGATACACAATATCACTAGATGCAAAGCTCTCACACACACATACAAAAAATGCAAACCAGGTTGTTAGTATTACACCCAAAACACTTACTACCAACACTAAGGATCAAACACATAGACTCACATATGCTGAGCTACTCACTTGTAATCTACCTAAACCTCCAAGACCTCTTAAAAGCATCTCTCAGTGGCCCTGTGCACACTCAAAAAAGCACCTCATAAAACACATAACTGAAAATCATAGTATTCCCGTTTCCAAACCCATAAAGCAACACACCCATAGCCAAACATTCTAGTTATTGGTGATTCCACTGTAACACATACTGATGTCCCCCTTACCAGGCTAAACAAAGACATCACAATGAGCTGTCTGTCTGGAACCTAGATTCACTAGATCATACATGCACTTAGGTCTTTAAACCACAAGTACCAGTAGGACATGGCCATAGTCCATGTGGGCATCAAAGACCTAAGATAACGAGAGATATATGTATCCGAGGCAGGTATGAATCTAACCTTGAGTAGTTTCCTACCTTCACCAATGATAATGGCACAGAATCAACAAAAAATGATTGACTTCAACAACTGGATTGGTTTCTGATGTCACAACAAGGGGATCCAATATCTTTCAGCCTGGGGAGACATAACTGACAAACCATGATGATTTGCTAGATATGGTTTGCACTTGTCACCACCTGGCTTCCAAATACTGGCAAAAACTTTATCTAGCCCCTCCGTGTCTTTTTTAGGCCATGCCAAGTTGTTAAATCCTCCAGCATAAAAAAATCATTCACAACTACCTAAAGGTATTGCTGCTGAATGCTAGGAGTTTAAATAAAAAACTGCACTCCCCGGAAGTACTCCTCACTCTGCAGAATTCATTTGTGCAGTTACTGAAACATGGTTCAAAACCATAAAAACCACCCCAGCTATCAAAGGCCACAATGCCTTTCATATATTTTGATCCCTCTGAGCTCAGGATAAAACAAAGGCAGGAGGTGTCTCAGTGACTGCTAGACTGGTCCAACAACATGACTCACTTGAGCTGCTCCATGCCCAGCTAACCATAGGTGCGACCCCACTATCTTATCCTTGCCAGTTGCAGATCCCCTAACGTGAGTCTGGAAAACCACACCTCCTACCTAAACCTGCTGGAATCTCTTAACATTCAGCCTAACACCATATTTTTTGGGTGACTTCAACTACCTTTCTATAAACTGTGAGACTTAAATGACCTGTAATTCACTTGCTCAGAGGTTTATGGACTTCAATTCAAACACCCTGGAGCAACTAGCTATTTCCCGAATTAGAGGTACAAATATCCTAGACCTAGTACTCATAAACATGGAGGGATGCTGCTCCCTACCATGCATTAACTGCTCCCTGGATAGATCTGACCACAAAATGATCACTTTTAGCAATAAAACTAACCTCGAACCCCCATCAAACTCCGAACATGTTAAAAACTTTGCTAAAGCCAATTACCTCAAACTAAGTGAAAGCTTATTAAACTTTCAAACCCCTCCAATCCCAGATGACACTGAGGCCTATCCTGAGCTGTGCACAAAAGCCCTGTACAACCACATTCAAAACTGCATAGAGCAGGCAGTGCCTATGCAAGTCAAACCTATGATTACTGGCAAAAATAAACGGTCTTGAAGGACCCCCTGGCATAAACAGGATATTCAACAAAAGGAAAAATATCCTCTCCAAAGTGAAGAAGGAACAGAGAAAGCCTGCAAAATAACACTCACCAGTCTAAACAAACAAATTAGACAGCTGGTCGAATCTCCCAAAGCAAACTATGAGGCAAAGTAAGCTTCCTATATAAAGATAATGAAAAGGCTTTTTTTAATTACGTTTGTATCCTACGGGGAAATGTGCTGAGTTAATCATGAACAGCCACACTTACATCAACCCTGAAACTATAGCAAACCTACTGTCCAACAAGTGAAGTTCAAACTTCTTCTCCCCATCACCTCCTACCACACATAAAGAAATATCCGCAACCATCCCCCTACCAGTCATTATGAGGGAACAAATTCTTACTGCATTCACTAAAGCCAAAAACAAAGCCCCCATGGGTCCTGACAACATTCCAGGATGCTTCTTAAATAGCTTAAAACAGAATCTATCAGGACCACTAGAAACTCTCTCTAACCACAGCCTCCAGACCGGCTTTGTGCCAGAGGAATGCAGGACTGCAACACCCATCTCTCTGCACAAACAGGGCCCATCATCTGACTCAGGGAACTACAGACCCATAAGCTTGATCAGTCTTATCTGCAAGGCCATAGAGAGAATTATCATGGACCTAATCAATAATGACATTGGAATGCTCTAAAAACTGGACCACACCCATTTTGGCTTTTCAAAGGGAGGTCTTGCCTGCTCAGTCTGGTGGACTTCTTCAAGAAAGTCACCAGGGCCATAGAGGAGGGTAAAACTGTACACACCACTTATCTAGACCTAGCCAAAGCTTTTGACCCAATCCCCTCTTTCAGGGATTATAGATAAACTTATTGAGTTAGGTATAAACCCCTACATCATCAGATGGATAACCACATGGCTCAATGACAGGACACATTTTGTCCAGATAGGTGAAACCACTTTCATTAAGAAAACTGTTACTGGTGGTGTCCCACATGGCTCAGTTTGGGACCCCTCCTGTTTGGTATATACCTCTCTGAAGTGAAAGACAATGTTGATGGCCTCTGGTTCACCAAGTTCGCTGATGACTGTAAGCTGGGAGCAATCATTAAATCCCCAAATGATGTTGATATCCTACAAACAGGCCTAAAACTGACAAATGACTAGTGCCAAAACCATGATCTGAGACTAAATGCTAAAAATTGCTTAATCATACACTTTGGTAAATCAGATATTCCTGCAAATTATGACACTGATAGCACACCTCTAAAAGTAGAGTGGTGAGGCACTTATACCAATTGGAGTGGCTCCAGAGGTTTCTCACTAAAAAAAAAATACAAAGTATGAGACACATGTCTTATGCAGACCAACTAAAGGCCCTATCCCTTTACTTTGTCTCATATTGTTTACTGAGTGGGGACATGCCTAACCTAAAAGGCATTCTCTGATTCAGTCCTGATGAAAATGTTACTTATTCACAAGAAAAATTATACAAGGGCTATGCATGCCATAGACTTGAACCTTATTTATGACTCTAAAAGAACTTGCTGGAGGGACAGATTCATATCCCAAAGGCTACCTCATCTGTGGAATAAACTTCCCATGTCATAAAACAAAATCCATCCCTCACTCTCTGCAAAAATATTTTGGATAAATGGATGGGGTAGCATAAATTCACTCCTGGGGTACTGTCCATGTCCCTTAACTCAGGGCTCCAACACCCAAAGACCCATTACCCTGACACTACTCCATCCCATATCTGGAACGTTTCTCCCCAGGCCTCCGCTGAAAACTGGCTTTGTTCCAAGTTGGACTTTCCTGGTAAACAAATGTTAAATAAATAAATAAATAAATAAATAAATAAATAAATAAATATCTGGGGAATTAAGATATAATATTGTCATATCCTAGGTATTACTGGCTAGGCTTGTAAAGGCTCTTGTACCACTACCCTAGTAATCACCTATGAACTTATAAAGCCAATAACCATGATAGAAGGAAAATCTGTATAGCAGAAACATAAGAAAAACATTCTTTATACATATATATATATATATATATATATATATATATATACACACACATACGTATATATATATATATATATATATATATATATATATATATATATATATATATATATATATATATATATATAGTTCCACTTGAAACCGTTGAATGTTCAGAACATCGAAGTTCTGATCATCGAGACCAGAACATCAATGTTCAGAAGATCAAAGGTTCAAAGTGAACCACACAAAAAGAAATAAACTTACAAATCTATTTTATGCAGTGGGGCTTTGCCTGCCTGCACCCTCTACTTTAATATTCCAACTCTGAGATCGCACTACAGTGGGGTAAGGGAAATCTCCCATTTACCGCTATATGCGGTAGCACTAAATGGGTGATTTCCCGTACCCTACCTGCAGTGCCAACACTCAGATGGCACACACGACATGCAGGGCACCTTGCTCCCCTGCATACACACCCAAAATTTTACAATATTACTTACCTGGCACTTCCACTTTGAACCTTCGATGTTCTGGTCTCAATGATCAGAACTTTGATGTTCTGAACATTCACTGGTTTCAAGTGGAACCATATATATATATATATATATATATATATATATATATATATATATATATATATATATATATATATATAGATTCCTATCAGATCGCCGAATGCTCATTTGACCGAAACTCATTTCTGCGAAACCAAATGACTGAAAACTCATTTTGCTGAAAGCTCATTTGACCGAAACTCATTTCACCGAAAATAGTACAGGCAGTGTATATGCCCTTTTCCCCACTGTAGTGCGACCCTATAGTTAGAACATATAGGTAAGGGGCGCCCCCACATTGAAGGGTGTCGGGGGGCGTAGCCCCCACCTAGCTTAGCTTTATACTGTCCAGTTCCTATTAACTAGGTAAGTTGGTAGTTTTTAACAACATAGCCCCCACCTAGCTTAGTTTTATACTGTCCAGTTCCTATTAACTAGGTAAGTTGGTAGTTTTTAACAACATTAGGTGGGGGGCTATGCACCCCCATCCCCCAATGTGGGGGGCTGTGCCCCCCACCCACCCCTACTTATATATTCTAACTGCAGGGTCGCACTACAGTGAGGAAAAGGGCATATACACTGCCTGTACTACTTTCGGTGAAATTAGTTTTCGGCGAAATGAGTTTTCAGTCATTTGGTCTCAGTGAAAAGAATTTCGGTCAAATGAGCATTTGGCGATCTGATATGAATCCATATATATATATATATATATATATATATATATATATATATATATATATATATATATATATATATATTATATATATATATATATATATATATATATATATATATATATATATATATATATATATATATATATACATATACATATAAAATGTACAAAAGGTGAATTAGTGCCTGTGGAAGAGATGCAGTTCATGAAACAGTGAGGTAAGCAATAACTTCATTGCTGTGCTTACATATTAAATGTCATGCAGCACAAAGGTATGACCTGTAACAATGAGAGGGAAAAGACCAGTGCAGCAGCAGCCTAAGACTGGCCTCCATTACAGCTGTAAATTCAAACATCTATGAGTTTCAAAAGCAAACCTCAGCAGAAGAGGCAATAGTGCCTTTAGTAGTCAAAAGTCGTAGCAATTTCAAGACTTTCTTCTTTGACTGGAGAGCAGATTATGGCCACCTACCAACTCAAGATAAATTCAGTCTTCACCCAAGCTTGCCACATCACCATTAAAATCACCTCCTCTTCTTCACATGGTATCCATTATCTTACCTAATTACACAATGCTGTGGAAATAATGGTGACAGGGTTTTGCCAGTAATGCAGTAGTTACATAACATTAATGTCCTTGGCAAAGTGATAATACAATGGTACCACAACAGAATGGAAGCCCTACTTTGTTGACTTCAGTGACCCAATCTGAGAGCACTTAACTCAAAAAAATTGGAGACAGTGCTTGCAATTTCCTAGACATTTTAACATCAGTGGCAGTATGTGATGACACAAAGCAACATGACTGGGCATTCCTTGCTTGCTGTGAACTAAATAGGTGATGTCAGTGATACAATACAAGCTACATAATCTCAGTTTTTTCATGTCTAGTGACAAAATAAAATAATTTGACACCCATAATCACATTAATTGCTACAATACTATTGGACAGTGCCATGATGTTTAAAAAAACTGCCCAATGATGTTAGAGAACCTCATTGCAAACTGCTAAATATTATGCTGTCATTTAGAAAGAAAAATTACACTTTAAGATGTTGGGGGTTGGCATAATAATTAAGGTGGTTGCCTCACAGACAAGAGGTTCATGGTTTGATTCTCACTAAGGAAAATGGTTAGGCTTAAAATATTCCACAAGGACAACTAGCCTAGCACTTAGAACCTAAGGAAAACAATCCAGTGGTTAAGTTATGTGATTATGACATTCATTAATGACAATCCAGTAACTAGGCACCAGCAAGTGAATTCAGGAAGAGGGAAGACTTGTAAATGCTGCTGGAAGTCATTTTCCTCATAGACTAACACTGTACTCCTGTGATTGGTTTACAGCTATGGCATGCGCTGGTCAATGATTGCAGTAGCAAGCCATGAAGAAACACCAGGAGGTAAATATAATCATGAACTTGATTATGCGTTTTTTTTCCTGTGTGATTCAAACAGATTTCCTGGTTTACCACTCACATCCCTCAAGGGAAGGGGCAATAAGTAAATGACCCAACGTATCCTTGTTTTGCTTGCTTCTGGATTATTCAAACACAAAACAAAAGTATAAGGACTAAAAATCTGCCATGGGAATGTGAGGCTAGATTTATTTAAGATCCTTATACATCAGTAGCCCAGTAAGGGCCTATGAATCTGTTAATTTATTTTATTTATTTTATTTTATTTTATTTTATTTCATTTTATTTTATTTTACATTTGTTGACTGGGCTAGTCTATCTGGATATATGTCCATTTTCAGTAGAGGCCCGGGGAGAAAAGCTCCAAGACATATGCAAAAATACAATGTAAAAAGAAGTACAGTAAAGATACATACAAACTGAAATATAGAAAGTAGTAGCAGTTAGGAAATAAAACAAAAAAGAAAAACTTTTTTTTGTAATAGCAATAGATAAGCATTCTTATAACAATACTAACTTCAATACTAGCAATAGATAAACATTCTTATAACAAAATTTAACTTCAATACTAGCAACAGATAAACATTCTTATAATAATACTAACTTCAATACTACAACTGCGCTTCGCAAGGACTGTACAGAGGTATACATACATAAAGATGAATGGTTGTTATTAATGAGACATAGGAAAGTAAGTCTGGATTAGTACAGGAACATAACCAGTGTGTACTGAGATATAATTTGAGTTTCTTTTTAAATAGTGTAAGAAAAGACAGAGAAGTGAGATCAGTAGGTAGTAAATTCCACAGCTTTCCAACAGTATTACAGAACAGGGTATCACCTGCTGAGTTGTTGGCTCTGCAAGTGTTAAAAAGAAGTTTGTTGGATGAGCGTAAGTTTATAGGATTACTGTAGGGGGTGAAGATACTTGAGAGTATTGGAGTATTTGAGGGTTGATAGAGGGTCTTGTGGGCTATAGTAAGCTGGAGAAATTGTAGATGTTGTAGAAACTCTAGCCAGCCAAGCTGTTTTAGATTAAGGCAGTGATGAGTTCTGAAAGGAGAGGCAGTAGCAAATCTGGCAATATTGTTATAGGATACTGTTAGTTTGTTGAGGTTGTTTTTAGAAAGATTTGTATAAATGGGTGAGGCATACAGTAGAGTAGAGATTAGGTGAGTTCTAGCTATAGCAGCCCTAGCTACTGTTGTAAGAAAGGGTTTAATTCTATAGAGGGATCCAAGTTTCTTGCTGACTGTTTTTATAGTATTGTTAATATGCATGTCAAAGTTGAGACTATTGTCAATTGTTATTCCTAGGAGTTTAGTAGTTGGGTCAGGAGAAATAAGAGTACCATTGTTAGATGTGTGTGTGAAATGTGTGGGTGTGGACTTGCGGGTTGGTGAGAAGAGTAGCATTTTAGTTTTTTTTTGGGTTTAGGAGGAGGCAACGGTGTGTGAACCATTGTTCAACAGTATTAAATGCTATCTGGGTAAGGGTTTGTAATTCAGTTTGAGAAGTAGCTGAGCAGATGATAGTAGAGTCATCCACATATTGAATGCATGCAGTATGTGGAATTGCTAACTGAAGATCATTAATATAAATGGAAAATAGCAGCGGACCTAATATGGAGCCCTGAGGGACATCAAGGGAGATGGGAAGGAGATTAGAAAGGTTGTTGTGCCAGAGTACTGCCTGCTGTCTGTTTTCAAGGTAAGATTTGAACCAATTAATGGCTAAGGGAACAAGTGATAGATAATATATGAAACATTGTAATACTAGTGTTTGTTTTCTGATAACTGGTCCAAGCAGATGTTTTATGTACTGAAAAATAATCATTTTTTTTAGAATAACACTTTAGTTTAACATGTGGCTTTTTCACTGATTATAGTCAAATATGTACAGGGCACAAACAACATATCCTATGCAAACCTATCCTTGTATTCTGTCTTCTACAAGCTGTAAAGCAGAACTCCATAACACAATTCAAGTGTAACTTGGACAACTGGATGGCGAACCAAATATTCATCCCTCATTTGGCAGCTATGTCTCTAATGGACACAGGCAGCCTGTAAATGATTAATCTCCCAGGTCCCTGCTTATACCACCGAGGGTACCAGAACTTGTCAGAGATTTGGGATGCATGGCTAAGTTTAAAATGGCCCCAGTGGTTGTTAGTTTAGTACACACCTGTGCACTTGCATTGTGTGGCTCATCTAATAAAAATTACTATTTTTTAAGATACCGATTCCTGAGTATTCTGTGCTATACATAAAAAGTCAGCTTCATCCATGTTCATTGGTGTGGTATTCCTGTAGCATGTGCTGTTATATTATTATTATGTCAGTGATGATTTGGTCCCCACCAACATCTTACACTGAAAACTAACAATGTTTTCATATTTCCCAAATATGAGAAGGGAAACCATACTTTTAAGCACTAATCCTACCTAATGAAGGGATACAGTTAAATGGACATGTGGCCTAAATTTCATTAACCCCATGATACCTAATAACACACTAGGGCCCCCACTTACCATGCAACATTTGCACCAGGGATCCCACCCAGTGATGGTAGAGTAGAGTAGAATAGCAGAATGGGGTCTACATTTTTATACTAATTAGTCTTCATAAATAATATTACCTAATGTCACAACACAATGCAATGATGAGAAGTTCTCCTTTAGTGCACTGGTCAGGGGACATTACTATATTGGGCAAGGGATCTTGTTGCCTGTGAGTCTGTTCCATGAAGGCTACATACCAACCCCAATGGCACCTGCTTTACTGCTTGTTTACTTATTCTGCTTTCTGTCTCTCTTGGACTTTTTTCTCCAAAAAGGAACTAAATATTTTTGGTGTAAACTTAGAATGTGTTTATTTTACTGCAACTCTGTAAGTTCTCATTCTGTTGCGTTTCTAGCTGATTGTGCTGGAATAAAGTTAAGTGAACTAAAAGATCTGTAACTAAATTCACTTGAGTTTTGTCTGCCACCCTCACTGCTCTGCTTTCTCCTGAAATTGTCACTGTGTTTCTACAACCCCCAACCACTCACCTGCCTCACATTGCCACCTTTCCCACTCAGCTTTCTAGACTTATCCACTACGTCACTCCACTGAACTACATTACTTTCTAACCTTTTCCTCTAACCACACCTCCCTCCACTACCCAAGAATCCTACTTACCACCCAGTTTCCTTCATTTTGCCTGAATATCTTACTAAACTTCCTAAACATATGTGGTCCTCTTACTATCGGGCATTATGTACTTCTTTCCACTTAAATTCTGTTAGTTAATTAGATATTTTGCCATCATTTTGCCTGACCAAATATCATTAAGTATTACAATGAGTCTTTCAACATCAAATCCAGTTGTCTGCCACTGATTCTAGTATCTGTATCTCACCCTACATGCCATTCATCATTTCCCTTAGGATAAACAACTTGAGCATTACAGCAAGGTAAACTTGAGTATTCTTTTCTTCACAAAATTACCTGGCTTCAAAACACACAGCTATTATTATATTCTTATATGTGTATTTGATATTAATAAACTTCATTCTGTGAATGGAAATCACAAAAATATATTCTAGTACGCATTGCAACCTGCATTAAGTGATTTTTGCCCATCACTGGATGCATTGTGTCATGTTGGCTGCTTATGAGTTGAACATTTTACTGTGCCTGATGATGATAATAATAATAATAATAATAATCTAGAAGGGTACATTCAGGGTACCAGGATTTGTATTGATCCAGTTTTGAAAGTTTCTGCATTGGGTAAGTCTTGAGATTTCCTGTTCTTTAATTTTCTCAATTGTCCACATGCATGAAAGCATGACTGCCTTCTACTGGTGCACTCCACGGCATCACACTTCCAGCTAGGGTTGCAAGTCTAGTCCCTCATTTCTTGTCTTTTTTCTACCCTTCGTAAAGTTTAAATCTCACATTTTGTGTTCAATATAGTAAAGCTTTCATGTTCATTGTCTAGAAAGTTTTCTAAGTGTTTCTGCAGACACCAAATCACAAGCTGGAATCCACAGCAACACTATCTCTATAACATGTCAAAAAGCATGATGACAAAGTATCAGCATTTCAGTTTGGACACTCAGAAATGGAGAAGAAAGAAGTTGGAGGTGTTTAAAGAGGCCCAGTGCATGGGTTGGCATGGGAGTCTCTCGTGATCCTAAGCTATTGGTCGACAATCAAAGAAAGGTAAGAGTCTAAAGAACATCAGTCCTATTTTTCCCCAGATAAGTCTGCCCTTCAGATGACCTTTCATGACTTGCATGCTGTTAACTCCTCCTCAAACACTGAGATGTTGAGTTCACAGCAGATGTTGGCTTATGACAAGATGCTGGTGAGATGCTGGCAAGAGGTGGGCTCTCAGCAACCAATTGTACCACAAGGCGTTTTCACTACTACTTCCTCCCAGCTGAGTGAGGTCAAATGCTTGCACATGCTTCATACCTATGCAGCTGGTCTTCCCTTGAATTCCTCATTGCAAGTCCAGTGGTAGCGCTTGGGAATAAGAACTGTTTTTTCCTAGGCTTCTCATTAAGTCCAACAGAGCTCACCATCAAGGGTGAGGAGGGACCTCTAGGCTCTCATTTTTCAGCACAGACTGGACAACAGGTACAGATATTGGATGTATACTAGCTGTTCAGCATCATCTGGTTTCTAGTTGGTTGCAAGTACAAGTGCACCCTTAGGGACCTTAGTCTGATCTCAGCAAAAGCTGCTGTCTGAGTAGGATCCATTGTGCTAAGTCTTATGTCACAGCAGGATGTGTAGGCATAGGTCTGATTAAGACAGCAAGTCTGAGCCTTTCCTATTTTAAGGATGGGATCAGGCATGCTGTACCAGATGCCCCCTTCTTGGAAGAGATTTTCTTTGGTTAGACCTTCCAAGCTCTGAATGAGGACCTTCAAAAGAAAAAGCAAATGCTGACCACTGTATAAATCCTCTTTGATACACTCATACAGAATAGTTGTATAAAATCTTACCATAACCATAGATGCCCTTTCCTTCTGTGTTTCTGTATTCATAACATGAGAGATTCCCCGCCTAGGTAATGCGAACATCTGGTTATCATACCAAAGACAATCTACTGCCATGTACATGCAACACTGCACACATAACAGTCAATGTTGGCCATAAAAGTGACATTTGCACGTACCATTCTCAGAACTGAATGTCCCAGTCAGAACACCAGTCCAAAGATAAGAGCCAATTAGGTAATATCCAAAGAACAGCATGAACCAAGGGGGGAGGACGGTGGGATAGAATACTGCAAGATGGAAGAGAAGGACATCTATGATTATAGTAAGATTTTACACAACTATTATTTGTCCTTCTATTCCTATGTTGCAATATTCATAACATGAGGGAGAATACCATAGCTCATGAGTGGGAAAGTTGGGTAGGAGCACATGAAGTCTCCATAAAGCCATGCAAAATTGCCCTGGCAAATCCTGCTCTGGATCTGGAGATAGCTTGTAGTGTTTTGTAAATATGTGGACAGAGGACCAAGTGGCAGAGTCCAGCTTGTAGTGTTTTCTAAATATGTAGACAGAGGACCAAGTGGCTGCTTTCAGAACAGAAGCAGTGTTCAGACCTTTAAAGAAGTCTCCAGAAGAAATAACCACTCTAGAATAATGGGCCTTAACAGAGGAAGAAAGGCTTTTCCCCTGGGAGACACAGTAAAAAGAAATTGCCCTACAAATCCAAAATTAAATAGTCTGTTTAGAGACAGGTTTTCCTAATGCCCTGGGGTGAAAGGAAACAAACAATTGCTCAGACTTTCTAATGTATTTGGTTTATCCAAATAGAATCTAAGTTGCCTGTGTACATCCAAGGTATGCAGTGCCCTCACTTGAGTTTTGAAGAGAAGGGAAAAAGGTGGGTAAGTGAATAGATTGGTTGAGGGACAAGTCATTAACCAATTTAGGCATGAAGGAAGGGTTGGTACAAAGAGGCACCCTATCCTTGTGAAAAATTAGAAAACTTGGAGTTCAGAAACTCTCCTAGCAGAAGTGATGGCTACTAATAAAACTGTTTTCCAAGTGCAAAATGTTAGGGAAGCTGAGGCTGCAGGCTCAAATGGAGTCTGAGTTAGTTTTTCCAAAACAAACTTTAGATTCCCAGGGAGGAGGAACAAGTTTCCTGGAGGGTCTGATGTGAAGGATGCCTTTTAAGAAAAGCTTAACCTGTAGTCTAGAAGCTAAGGGGGGAGATACAGACAGACATGCAGAAATGGCTGATAAATGGGCTTTAACTGAAGAATAACCCAATCCAGCCTTGATCAGCTCACACAAATAAGAAAGGAGTAGGGGAATATCCACTGAAAATGGATCTTGTCTCTTATTAAGACACCAGATGGAGAACCTCTTTCATTTGGACAAATATGATCTCCTTGTATTAGGTTTCCTGGCATCCTGCATGGCTAGAAACATGTCCTCAAAGAAAAGGTGTCTGAAAGGAATCAGAAGTCTATCACCCACAAAGTCAGGTTCAGTATTGATAACTGTTAATTAAATAAGAGATCTCTTGTCTGAGTAGATCCACTCTTTGAGGTAATTTGTGATGATTGCCCTTGGCTAACTGCAGAAGAAGAAGGAACCAATGCTGTCTTGGCCAAAAGGGGATCACCAACAAGATGTTTGGTTTGTCCTTCTGAATCTTCATCAGGACCTTCTGAATTAGGGGGAAAGGGGGGAATGCATAGATTAACATCCCCTACAATGAGAATGATGGGGTGTCCACCTTCCAAGCAAGAGGATATTGGACTCTGGCACAAAACTTTGGAAGTTGTCTGTTCATAGGGGAGACAAAGATATCTATTTGAGTTGTACCCTACCAGTGAAGAATGGCCAGAAACACACCCCTGTGGATCATCCATTCATGGGCTCGTGTCACGGATCTGCTCAGAGTGTCTGCCAGAATATTTTGAGCTGAGGTGATATAAACAGCTGTCAAAGTTTCCTTTGCTTGAATAGCAATCTGCTAGGC
The DNA here is from genome assembly GCF_019279795.1 of Protopterus annectens. Classification (NCBI taxonomy): domain Eukaryota; kingdom Metazoa; phylum Chordata; order Ceratodontiformes; family Protopteridae; genus Protopterus; species Protopterus annectens. The sequence goes on from NC_056726.1 coordinate 1,761,249,374, forward strand.
TAGGACTGCTAATCTGCAGAGGAGATAAGACTTTGCTCCAGTCTGTTTGTATATATATATATATATATATATATATATATATATATATCAGAGAATTGTGGTGTTGTCTGTGAACAGTTTCAAAGGACCTGGAAGAAGAGATGACCTGAAGGCTTGAAGGGCCAGAAAACAATGAAAGGAGCCAGACACTTTGTGAATACCCTTGGAGCCATAGAGAGTCCAAAGGGCAAATCATAGAACTGAAAATGAGAGGAAGCCACAAAAATGTAAGAATTTTCTGAATAGAGGGTGGATGGGGATGTAGAGGTATGCATCTTTTATGTCTAAAGAAACCAGGTAAGCCTGTGGTAGCAACAGTGAAAACAGAGTTTGCAGGGTGAGCATCTTGAAGATGGGAACTTGAAGGAACAGACTGAGTTGGGACAAGTCTAAAATTGGTCTCCAAGGACCATCTTTCCTGGGAACTAAAAACATCCTGGAGTAGAACCCTTTTCCTCTTTCCAAGGAGGGAACCTCTTGTATGGTCCCTTGTGATTGCAAGTCTTGAATGACCTGAGGGAAAAGGTGAAGCTGGTTGTGGGATCCCCATGAAGGCAGGAGTGGTTTTTCAAGTCATGAAGTAACCTTTTTTGGACAACAGACAGGACCCATTTGTCCGTGGTAATGCTTGTCCATTTTTAAATGAAATGAGAAAGGCACTGGGAAAGACGGATTTCTGAGAGAGTGGCCAGGTAGTCACAGGCTACCTGGCTTGTCTGGAAAGGAGGAGTTTTGAGCAGATGATGGCTGAGATCTAGGAGGAGTCTGCCTGCGTGTGCTCTTCTTGTATTGTTGGGAAGGAGCACGGGTCTTTTTACTTGCAAAATTAAGCTTAGATGGGTAGTTCCTATGGTATTTAGGAACTGGGGAAACAAAAATATGTTTAAGTTCCTCAAGTTCTTTTCCTTTCTCTTGAAGGGATTTGAACAAGGCTGCAGCATTAGTACCAAATAGGGTGGTACTGTCCAGTTGTGCATCCATACATTTTGTCTTGAAATACTCAAGCAAAGGCTGCAATCTTAGCCAGGAATACCTCCTGAGGAGAGAACCAGATGCTGATCTTGCTGACACCTCAGCTGCATCATAACTACATTTTATGGAATGTCTGGTAACCTGGGAGCAAACTGCCAAGATGGAAGAGAACTGGAAATTGGCTGCAGAATTTGGTAGATCTGCCAGCAATTTAGAGGCCTGTGAAAGTAGGGCCAGAACATACTTAGACATGTGTGTCTAATAATTAATGGCCCTAAAAGCCAGAGTAGAGGAGGTGTGAATCTTTTCCCCAATTCTCTATGTCACTTTACTGTCCTTATCTGAGGCAGGAGGTTAGTGGAGGGCAGTAATTTAGTGGTTTTATCAGCAAAGAGAGATCACAGCTGGGTCTGCAAGAGGGCATTTGTACAGGTAGCTACTATCTTCATGGACTTTATAGAACCTGTCTGGCCTTTTGGGAGCAGGAGGCTGTGAGTCACAGTTTTTAGATGTTGCAAGAAAGGCATCTTGAAAACCTGGCAAAACAGGTGGTTTGGCTGAAGGGGCAGGATAATCTATTTGTAAGAGGTCACAGTACCTCTTTTGTACTTACAAATCCTGGGAGCTTTCTCCACTTGAAAAATTCCCTCATTCTGGAGATAGTTTCTCCAAATGTAATGTCCTCTTCAGGAGAGTCTCCACTGTTGGAATCATCTTCAGGGGAGGCATAATCCAGAGGAGAGTCTACTTGAGTTGAGTAGATCAGGGACTCATCTGAAGATGATTCATCTTCTTTGGAGGCCTCTTTTTCAGCAGAAGTACTCTTGGGTGGATGGGAAATAGGAGATGCTGGAGTAGAAGGTTGCAAAGTGGAAGGCCTAAGTGCTAGAAAGGCATTGAGCCTTGAGAAAAAGCTTGCCCGTCTGGGGAAGGTTTCTGTATGGGAGACACATGTTTTTGTGTTTCCTCTTGAAATGAAGGCCTACTCTAGGCTAGGATGGAAAGGCCAATGTAGGTCTAGGCTTTGGACCCATCATCGGCAAAACCTCAATGGAAAGGGCAGGAGAGGTACTATGAGGAATGTCTGAAGAAGTAAG